>NW_009203252.1:0-83404 GCF_000690835.1 Fulmarus glacialis | reverse complement strand
CGTGGGCACCAACGCGGCCCCGACAGCCTCCCAGCCAAGGCGTGCCCGGCCCCCGTGGTCCTCCCCGGGAGCTGGGTGGCCAGGTGGCTCTCGAGAGCTGGATTGCGCCCTGCCGGGTTGGTCAGGGGCTCGTCACAGGACGGGCTGCAGGGAAGCGCCGTCTGACCTGTCTTACGCTAACGGCCCGGCTGTGGGGTGTTCCCTCTTTCCTCTCAGAAATAGCTTTAATTTGCAGCATACAAGTTGGCAGGGTATCCTCGCTTGCAGCTGAGGAATCATTTAAGATTACGTTTTTAAATCTTCAGTGCTAAATGTAAAAGTCTGAATTCTCTTTTAATTTGCAGTTCTCTTTTAGTTTGCTTTTGGATGGCAATTTTCTTGAATCTGTGCTCCTGCATCCTAACCTGTACAACAGATATAAAACTTTAGTTCTGGGTGAAGTATTCACAACATGTATTTTTAGAAGTGCTGCAGACAAAAATGCACTAAATGCCTGTGTTTGCCATCAAAGCTCTGGTTTTGTTTGCCTCATACTCTGTTGTAATAGAGATACCACTTCCCTCTGGAGATAGCAATGGACAGACGGTACTGTCAAGGTGAAAAAGATTTCTCATCTGACACTGTAATAGGACTAATTGTCCCTCCAGAGCAGATCAGGGTTGGATCATATGCTGTGCTTAATCAGGCCTCGTGTTTGACTGCTTTGGCAATATCTTCTTTGCCTTCTCGTTCTTCGGCACTTCACGTGTGCTGTTCTGCTTCAGCATATTCAGATTTTGAATGTGGAGCAGGGTGAAACTCAATTCTGAGGGTTTATAAAACGTGGGCCACATTGCAAGAATTGTGCATGCTTGCTGTGAATTAAAGTGTACAGAGCATAATCTTGCATTTTTCAGAGCAAATATGTGTCCACATATACTGGCCTTGTGGTGAAAGAGAACAGTTTACTGTTACTGTAAATAAATAGATATTAGATAAGGTATTTTTGTCATTTCTGCACAATAAATGTGGAGAAAACATATAGGAAAAATTGTGGTTATGAAAGAAATAATGAGTACAAGTTTCTTTTCCAAATAGAATGGAAATTGTCACTTTCACTTATGTGACCAAAAATGTTACTCTAGTGAAAGGTAAAAGGTCACAGGTAATGAGGCCTTGTGGTGTTTGATATAAACTTCCCATTTGAAGTCTGTTATTTAGTAAGTAAATAGTCAACAGTAACTGTGAATGCTGTACACACAATAGACTGTTATATCAACATGCAGCTAACTTCTGCTGAAAGTCAGTAGCCCTCTAAAATAACAAACTGCAGAACCTTTCCTTCCGTGTGTGCTGGCCAACTGAGAGCATCTGCTCCTCTTGCATTTCAAAATTACTGAGAGCATCTGCTCCTCTTGCATTTCAAAATTACGGTGTGTCAAGAATTTGGCTACAATTTCTGGAATATAGGAGGGTAGCAAATTTAAAAAAAAAAATCTAATCATATTAGTGAAATTTTTAAATATTATTACCAACTTTCTTGTTACTCTACTACCTGCTTTTGTAGCCAGAAATAGGCTGTAGTACTTGTCATTAATGATAGAAGCCAAGCAGCAATGCTGAAGCATTGTGGAAAACATTTAGTTTCCTCCTTCTTAAAAGCAAACCAGAAATAGAGCTTTACTTTTTCCCCCCCTCAAATAATATGTATGCATTTAAGGATTTGTGAAGTACAAATTTGGTAAATATTTTGTCAAACATAGGACACTCTGCCCAATTTCAAATTGGAAGAGGTGGTTTTGTTCTTTAGCTTGCTTCTGTAAGGCACTTGGAGTCTTTTAAATCCTTTGCTTCTGTTTCTTCCAATGCCAGCATAATGTGAGGCTGGAATAATCATCCGTGTAGGGTCCCATTTTATCAGAATCAGACTGTTGAGACAGGCATTGACTTACCGCCTGTGCATGCTCTTAGGAGATAAGGGCAGCACAGAGTAAATGTTTTGCAATACAGTGTAGCAGGAAAAAAAACATTAGTGCATTTCTGAGCTGTATTTTACACAACAGGTCTTCAATACAGTCGTTTCATATCTGTTTGCATAGTCTTTGAGTATAAGTGGTGATGTACACATACAATTTGAAACATTTCCTGTGGGAGTTGGTATCCTTCAATGTTTGTACTTTTTTTCATTCTGTTTTTATATCTGAGTGTGGGTCTGCTTATTAGTGACCACTCTGCATTTTGAAAGACACAGATGCTTACCATTATAGCTAATAAATAAAAAAAAATAGCTCCATGTTATTATTTCCGTATCATGGAATTGTGACATGATGTAATGGGGCCTGCTCTTACGCTTCTTGAATTAGTGTTAAAATTTGTGATGATTTAATGTGAGTAGTACGGAGCCTTTAGCTGATTTTCAAGAATCTGGTACCTGATTAAGCCTCCTGCGTTATAACACAGTGCTGCTGGGTGGCTGCAGCTTGCTCTGTTGGAATGGCAATTGGTAAGCGCAATGGACCACACCGTCATATTGCCAAATACGCTGAGTTCTTGGCCACGCGGTTATTGCCATTCCAAACCCTAAGCCAAGCAGGAAGTTAAAGTTTGGTGTCGAGCTGTAAAATAGGGAGGGATAATCTGCTCCTATTGTACAGCTGACCCAGACTGTAGTGGGCCAGTGTAATTGTTATGCTCTACTGGAATATTTTAGTTCTATGTTATTTTTAGAAACAAAGGTGATTTACTAGGCAAAATGGCTGGCACTGAGTAGTATTAGAAACTAGGGCACCTATTCCAAGGAGTGTTGAGTTTTATGAAATAGCTGTTTAAAAAAAAAAAAAAACAAAAAGAAAAAAAGGAGGGGAAAAAAAAGAAGGAATGCTAATATACTTTAATCCAAGAGGGCCCATGACAGTAGTTTACTGTGTGGTGTAACGCCGCATAGAGTTCTCACAGATACGTGTCTATGCATAAACTGCTCTGTTTTGTAGATATAGTGAAGTCAGAGATCATTATATAATTTTGCTCATGCAAAGCTGGTGGAAAACCTTAGTAGAGAGCTGGTGTATGCTGTCCTCACAAATGGACCTAGGAGTATAAGCCATGTCTCGGTTCCCTGCACAATGCCTGACATTAAATTGTTGTTGAGCGATGGAGCTGGGCCACTTTCAGAGAAAATGGTGTGTTGATAGTTAAGTGTGAAATATAGAAGTTTTCACTGAAATACAGTAGTCAGATGAGACCACAGCGTAGCAGTTTGTGACGTCAGTCATTTATTTGTGTCTTATAAATAAGATCCTACAATCTTAGGAAAGTCTACCTGAAAAATATACTTGAATGAGAATGGTTCTTCAGAGGTATGTAACTTACCAGCCTTCAAAATAGGATTCCTTTAATTTTGCTCTAGAGTGGAATATAGTGAAAACTGAAATACTGCTCATCTTGCACCCAAAAAGAATGGGAGTGAAATATCCATATAATACTAGTTTGGTTATGGAGCAGCTCTGGTCTTCAGGCTGCACAGATTGTTTGCTTCCTGGTGTGTTACATGAATAGTTTAATGTTTGCATTTTTTATAAAAGTTTTAACAGCCAAAGAGCTGAATTTGATTTGCAATTTAGTAATTAGACTAAACTTTCCTTTTCATGTTTTTGATCTCACTAGGTTGGCAGCCTCGGTGGTTTGTTTTAGACAATGGAATATTGTCATACTATGATTCGCAGGATGATGTTTGCAAAGGCAGCAAAGGAAGTATAAAGATGGCTGTGTGTGAAATAAAAGGTAAGAGTTAATAGACTTCTGCTTGAGGAAATTTTAGCTGCCAGGGAAATACATTTTCCCAAGGCATATTTTGCATCACAAATTTTTCCTCCTCTGTTTTTGTTTATCTGTAGTCCAATGTGACTGCTTCGTAGTTCACAAATAATAATGAATGCAAATTATGAAATGGTGACAAAGAAAAATGTTTTTGACAGTTAGAGCTCTGTTTTGAGATTTAGAACCCACCATATAGTCCTTTTTGTTTTAAATAGTTGTGTGCATGTGGCTTACGCTTGAAGTTACCTCGGCTAGTTATTTAGTTCTACTGCTTATCCCTCTTAGGACCAGGGGTAAGAGACTGATGAAGAGCAGCAGCAGTGACCCAAAAGGGGAGATTCTTACAAACCAGAAATGTTTAGCCTTTTGTTTTCCTGAGAGCAGCTGCCCATGTGCATAGGTGATGGATGTGTTAGAGTTAGTAAGTGAACTGTTTGTGTCAGACTGTGACATGTATTCTAAGCTGTAGGTCAACCTTCCTGGCTAGTAGCAAGGCACTCTCTAACTCTCCATTGCTTTCAACTCTTGACTTCCTTCCAGATCCCGCAGATGACTGGGCTTGTGATATGGGTACTTGTGCATTAAAAAGTGGGAGTTCTTATTTCACATAGGCCACCAAGTATTTTTCATGTGGTAACTCCTTTTTGGTGCTGTTTCCGTGGTGTAGATGAAATCAATGATGTACAGTGGAAGATCCCATTTTTTGGCCATTCCAGTTGCTCATTTTGCTTGTCATCTTGTTCTTTTGGTGAAGGAAAGATAATAGTTGAAGTCCAGATTTGGTGCAGTCCCCTGCATCCATGGCTAGTGGGTCTGTAGGAACTGTGGTTGGTAACATGAAACTCAGCAGCGTATTCAGTTAAAGATGTAGTATTGAATATAACAGACTGTAAAAAAAAGTCCACCTCAGTTCTTGATTCTAGGACTCTGTGGGCAGAAGCCACAATTTGTCTAGAAGGGAGATTATTTCAGTTTTTAGCCTAGTCCTCTGTAAATACTTGTCCTTGCAACAAAACTCTTCAGTTTGCCATGTTTAGACCAGGTTTGGAATACAACAGTTGTTACAGATGCATACGCAGTATATTCTTAATGCAGAAAGGGAACCCCATTGTACTTGAGTCTGGCCACCGTTTGGTGTCTCGTGTTTCACCTGTTGACTTGAAGGCATGCTGGGGAGAAGGATTGAGCAGCTTTGGGCTTTTTGTTGATTAGCAGTGATACATTGTGACATACTATTTTACTATGGGATTGTAATAAACATTTTAAAATATTTTGGTTGTATTTAATAAATAATTGTTACTGAGTTGAGGTTATTTTTTTTCAAAATTGTTTTTTTCTCCTCTATCATAAGTTCATGCAACAGACAACACAAGAATGGAGCTAATCATCCCAGGGGAACAGCATTTCTATATGAAAGCAGTTAATGCAGCCGAAAGGCAAAGGTGGCTGGTAGCTCTGGGGAGTGCAAAAGCCTGTTTAGCAGATACCAGAACAAAAAAAGAAAAAGGTATGTGTGTTACCTAGAGCATATGCAATCTCACCACTTTTTCAAATGCTTGTTTTCTGATAGTGATAGTGCAAATATTGTGGTAGAAAGTCAGTATTATTGTCTTTAAATATAAATCATAATTATTTATAGTCATCTCTGTGGTAAATTCCCCTTTGATGTCACAATTAGAGGTCACCTCCATTGACCTCTTCTATCTTAAGAAGCTGAAATACCAGCAACTTATTGTTGTTACAAGAACAAACATAGTGTTTGTAGCTCTTGTGAAGCCATTTAATTTCTGCTGTTTTGATTCTTTATAGTTACTATTGTTTTTTCCATAATTTTTCTTGGATGGCTTAATGTCACCATATCCAGCCACTCTGGTGGGCGTAAATTTCATTCACTAAACTTTTTCTACATTACATTGCAGCTAAGAAAGATTGCAACTTTATCTTTCCTAGTAATGTGCCTCTTTCTTAATGGTCATTAAATTAGTATCAGTTATCCAAAAGTACAAACTATTGTCTGCTTCAAGTACAGTTCTTGACTCCTTGCAGAATCCAATTTTTCTCAAAATTAAGTGAAAGTTTAAGTGAATTTTTAAATTGATATTTAAATTTAAATGAAAAGTGCTTAAAAATTAAAATGTGTACATACATTGTATGCAATAAATTGATATTTCCTTTATTTTTTATAGAAATAAGTGAGACCAATGAATCTCTTAGAACCAAAATGTCCGAACTTCGTCTCTACTGTGATCTTTTAATGCAGCAAGTTCATACAATACAAGAATTTGTTCACCATGATGAGACTCGCTCTCCTCCCAGCATTGAGGTACAGAATTTCTAGAATGCCATTGGAGAACCTAACTATATAACACGCCTCAAGATTCTGTTGACATCTTATGCCTTTTTCATCTCCCTAATGTTGGGAGATTTAACCTAAGGTCAATTTTTGAGTGCTTGTCTGTGTATAATACTTACAGTGATTATATGTGCGTACAGTACCTGGATGATTTAACTGTAACATGCATTAGGAAGCAATTGTGTTATCAAGTCTTTTGTTTAAAAGGCTAGAAGAGCTGCAGTATGAGTTATGCAATAACTTGTCTTGTTTCGCATCTCTGTTATGGGCAGAGTAGTTGAAACAATTTTGTTTGTCCATTCGTTACTTCGTTACCCTTCGTAGGAGGGTATTCCATTTTGTTATCAGTGAAAGCTAATGTTACAGGTATGGAAATCTGCGGTGTAGATAAGTCTCTCTGAATATGCGCAAATAAAATTATTCTAGTATTTCTGCTTTTGAATGGAAGTTAGTACTGGAAATTATGAATGGTTTCATTCTTTACACTCTTGAGCAGTGTGTGGACAATATTGTTGTCACTTTAGGGCAAAGCAAGGGGTTGGTGCTTAGTCACAACACATGAAATTGTTGTCAATTTACAGCAAGGTGAAACTGCCCTGCAGGCTCCTTGCACTGGAACGGTAAAGCTGTTTGCACGTTCTGCTGCAATTCATTTGTTTCGCTGAATGATCTTCTGATACCAGTTAGTCACTCTGAGACAAGCTTTGCAGTAAAAAAAACTTTGCGGCATTATTGGCTGATACCGTAAAGAAATTGAGATGTCAGAAAGAAATTACAATGCTGTCACATTTGTTTGCTTAAATTAACCTCATTGGAAGGTGTTCATTTGATTAAATAAAGTGGGACATGAAGTTCTTAGTGGTAAGGAGGGAAATTAGTGTGTGTGGGAGTGGTGGTGGGGGAGAGTTGTATTTGCATCTTTTTTTTTTTTCTTGCTTATGCTTGTGCTTTCATTTATTTTCAGAACATGAATGAAGCCTCTTCCTTGCTTAGTGCCACATGTAATACATTTATCACAACACTTGAAGAATGTGTGAAGATCGCTAATGCCAAGTTTAAGCCAGAAATGTTCCAGCTGCCTCACCCTGATCCCTTAGTTTCTCCTGTGTCACCATCACCTGTCCAAATGGTTTAGACTTTTTGAAATACTATTTTTTTTCTAAGTGTCATGTTGTTGGTTGGATTTGGGGGAGAATGGCAGAAGAGTATGCTATTGCTATATGCTATGATGTCAACAGTTGAAGTCTTGACTCTGTTATGATCCGTACTGGTCCTAAATATAAATCAATAATTTTCCATTCCCAGTCTTTGCTAGCCTTTACATAATCAGAGTAATTTATTGTATGTGTCAAGACCCTGTAATGAAGTATCTCATAAATGAATGAGGTTTAACTTTTCCTCAGTTCAACTGTTTCTTTGTTCTTTAGAATGCTAGCTGTACACTGATCTTAAAAAATTCATAATCTTGCCTCCTGTTTTTTTAACAAAAAGGTAAATAATGGTAAAGATATTACTTGCATAACTCTTCACTGCTGATTATTTCCCTTAGAAGGACAGTGTATGTGGAATTATCTTAAATGTCTTCTCGATCATATGTATGGATTCCAAGATGAGATGTAATATGGGATTTTGTTGTGGGAATCCGTTTCTTTGCACTTGGATCTCTTGTCTCTTTATCTTCAATCAATTTACTTACAAAGCTGATCATTATTGATTTAAATTAGTAACTTTCTTTGATATGCATAGAGATTTGACAATGGTATCGGAAGAACCACAAGGAATCAAGAGGCAGGATTTGGCTTTATTGTAATGGGGAATTTAAGCTGGCATTTAGTAGAGGAAAAATGTCTTGATACTTCTGTACATCATAGCAATTAACAAATGGCTTTATGAGTAATTCTGGAGCAAGAGAAAATGAATTCCGTAGAAACTAGGTAGTATTTTTTTGTAGTAAACTATTTCCTGTGTGAATGCTTTAAAACTTTTAATATTGATGGCAGTCCAGCTGTTTTCATACAGTTAAATCAGATTTTTAACTAGGAATGGTTGTTTTTAGTTAAAAAAAAGATTGCCCTCCCTTTTTGTAGAGTCTGTAAATAAAGAAAAAATTAATGTAGGTATGCATATTATTCTTATAAGTAGCTTGTGACATTTTTGGTGTGGTTTGTTGTTTTTGTCCGCCCCCTCCCCCCACCCCTCCGCCAGATGAAGCGTTCCATTAGCCACCCTGGTCCTTGCTATTCAGAAAGGTAATTTTCTATTTCGTTAAGCTTTTTTCTTATGTCTCAAAAAACCTCCCCGAACCTGCTAGCATTAAAATAAAAAAGTGAGAAGAATTGTTCACTTGGGGGGGCAGAAATTGAACAGCATAAATTGATCTAATTTTGAAAACTAAGGGTGCAGATTATCAGTGTCGGTTGCAAATAATGCAGCTGCTGTCTCTAATACACTATAAAAATTTCTTCATGCTAGAAACTTTATCCAAATGAGTTATTTTGACAAGTTCATGAAATTAGACATTCTTTTTGGGTCAGTATTTCAGATTCTCAGATTACTTTCTTCTGTGTGCAAAGATTATTTACATTTTTATTTCCATTTTCAGGCCTTATAATTGTGAAAATTAGAACGTTCTAATTAGAAAATTAGAATGACTGTGCCATTTTTAGTTTAGTATAGTAAAAAGCATTGATACTAACAGTTTAAGCAGCAAAATTAATTTAAATTTAAAGTATATTAAGTTTGTGTGGGTTGTTACAGATTTTGCTTACTAATAGATCTCATTTCTTTTGTAGGAATAATCACTCTGTAAAAGAACCAATTTCATCCCTTCACCGATTTTCACAGCGGCGCAGAAGAACGTACTCGGATACAGAATCTTACAGTGATACTCCCTTTGAAGATTCTCAGAGTAAGTTTGGAAGAGGGATGGTTTTCTTTTGTGTCTTTCTGTTTATTACCCTGTTTACAGCAGCTGATATCAGCACAAGGAAAAAAGTTTTCTTAGTTACGCAAAGTTTTGGTTGTAAGATTCCTATATTATAAATCAAAGCACTTGTGTAGTTTGTTATATGGCTGACTCTTGCTGGCTTTCATTCATATTGAAAAGGATCTTACAGCTGGAGTAGTTGTATTGAAATCAGTGAGACTACTGGCAAGATAAAATAGAGACATAACGAGGAAAGCGATGTTTGTACTAATGGAATTTTACGTGAATGATGTTCTGGTAAGTGGTGTGGAATACTGTTGTTTGCCACCTACTTGTTGTCACAAAACAAATTCTCCTTTCTGTGACCCCTGTGAGTGGCAGGGGGTAATTTCCACCCAGTACATTGCGGAAGGATGGTTCATTTCAGTGGCTGCTTGCCTTTTGTAGAGAACAGCACTGTTCTGAAAGAGTGCACCCTTGCCAATAATAAATAAAAGCAACCGAAAAATTATGAAATGATGTCATGATCAGAATATGTTTTTTCCTTTTGAATCTTGCTGTCATTTTGACTCCATCCTAACTCCTCTCAGGGAGACTTTAACTTGATTAGTTCTTCTTGGCTAGTTCTGGTTTAGTCTTGGTTCCTTTTGGAGTGCCTAGTGCCTCACTTGGACTGAAAAAACCTGAGGCCTGTGCATTGCTGAAAGCCCACGTGAGCACGAAGAGGTACTAATGCTTTACGTTCTATCATGAAGCAAGTATTTGAACCTTCGCACCATTTCCTTGGTTCTCTGATGCTCACATGTTGCAGGGTGACCACTTCCTTTACCTCACTCATCGGCTACCAGCATAGGGTGTGCTAGCATGTATCCCAAGCTAATAAACTTAGTTTAGATCCTATTCTGTGTCTCATCGCTAACGTAGGTGCACATCAGTCTAGCTTCCTATAACGCAAGGCTTTTCTTGTTACCATCTGGACCTTCTGGTGTTGGTTACCCAGTCTGACTCTTTTCAGGACTGCTGAGAAGAGTCTTTGTCTTGTGTGTTTCTGCTAATACCAGGCTTTTTTGGTTCCTCACTATATAGCTCGAGTTTCTAGCTCAGCTTTTACTGTGTTAGAAGTTTGCTTTTACTGTGTCCCTCTGCTACCTTCCAGTTTTCTTAGTTCTTTCTCTTTCCTGTCAGGTAGCCTAGCAATACTCAACTTGCAGTGAGTCATTCACTTCATTTGAATAATAGAAAATGTTCTAATTAAATGCTAATCAATGCATCAGTTCTTTTTAAAAAAAAAAAGTTTGTGTTCCTCATACAGAATACGTCTGCACCTCACAGATTACTGTCCTTCATAATGTAAAAATCAAAAAAACAAACCAAAAAACAAAAAAAACCCCAACAACCACCAAAAAAATGCCCAAACCAAACACAAAAAACCCCACAAAACAAACAAAAAGGCAGTTACTTGATTTATACTAGTTGAACATTCTTCATATCCATCATCCTTGGGCATGATATTGATTGTAATCTTTCAGGAAAAGTCCGGAGTAATTATGCTACTGATTGCTTATGTATAGGAAATAGTTAGCAAATAGAATAACTGACAGATTGGATGAGGTTTTTTGAGGTTGAATTAAATACTTACTGGTATCTTCATAGGATCTGCTCACTGTTCTAGAAGTGCTGTCAATGGAGATCTGGTATCATCAACCATTCCTGAAGAAAATAGATCAGTATCAAAGGAAAGATCTGAACTGGAAGAGACTCTTTCATCCTTTTCTTCTTGAAGAAACTGAAAGTATTCAATTTTCTATAAATAATGCTATGCAAACGCTGCTGTAATTATACTGTTGTTATAGGAAGTAGTCATTTCCCTTTTTAGAAGGATTTCTCTGCACTTTATAGAATAACTTAAAAACTATCTTTGAAGTGTATTTTATCTTTATATAGTTTATTTGCAAGAGTATTTTCCTAATATTTCACAGTTTGAATGTGCATTTTTTGGAACAAATGATGGCTTAACAGATAAGCATCCACATTTGTAAATGTAGCTCTTTTTTAAAAGTGTGAAGATCTGACTGATACATTAGTAAACCTGCAGGTTATAAACTTCAGCAAAAAGGTTTCATTCTTTTTGGAGAAAATGCGACTTGTGCCATGGGCCTCTTGGTCATTTGTACCAGGTTATCCACCAGGAGCTGTGATTAGCCCTGCAATGGCTTTTTTGCCTGTGTAAGGGCTGTGGGAATGGGCACTAATGGGTCTACTCTGGCAGCTTGATGGTAATTGACATTGCCTTCTTTAAAAACATAAGGATATACATAATCCGGTCCTTATTTTTAACCAATGAAAGTAGAAATATTTAGTGTATTTTTCTAAACAAATGTATAAAAATAACTTAATATGAAGCATTTGTACCAAACATTGGATATTTAATAATTTTTATTTATTTATTCTTTTTTGCATCAAAAATTTCTACCTACTTTCACTTCTAAAGATCTACTAAAGGCTTCAAAGTGTGCATAAATTGTTCCTGGGGTGTGTAGCGTGATAAGTAGCTAGTGCAGCACTGTTAAGATTTACTCTACTCACTTAAGATGTGTTTTTAGCAAGTATTATAGAAGCAAGAGCTGAAATATTAGACCATTAAGCTGCTGTTGTGATGAATATTTGTATCTATACGTATTTTATTTATGACATATTTATACAAAAGGGAGCTTCTGGTTTTGCGACTCCTTTATATCATTTAAGGATGGTATACACCAGGAGATGGATTCTGCTCTCAGTTACATCAGTGTAAATTTGCATTAACTGTAAGTGAGATTGGAGTCTGACTCTCTTAATAATTAATGAGTAATATAGTATAACAGTGCCTATTAGCACCTTGGTCCATAAAGTTTTTAGTGTTAGCATTGTAAGCTTTTGGGGATTTTTTGGGTATTCCAATTTAGGGGTAAACTTGGTCTGTAAAGTTTTAGCTGTAGAGCACTTTAAGCAAGCCATTTATTGTTTTTGATTTACACAATTGTTAAATAAATGTACAGGGTTTTTTGCACTCAAGCACATACCAAAATCTGTATTTATAATCAAATCTTCTTTAATTTGGTTTAACAAGTCTTCCTTTTGTGTATATGAATAATTTGGTGATTTTGAAGCAGGCTGGAAAGGACAGATGGGAATGGAATGGAAGCTTTCCTTGTAAATTTCTGGAATGTTGATTTATCTAAATCAAAATAGGTCCAAACATTGATGAAAAACATATGAGCTGTTGCCCATATGTAAAATAGCAGTTTATAAACCATTATGTCAGGGTCAAATGGAATGGAATCGCTCGTACAAATAACATTATTTGTGGATACCAGCTCAGAGCTGTCATTTGTGCTCAGTTCTGTCAGTTTTCATGCAACGAACATTTGCATATGCATATCAGCCACACACATGCTTGTACATTTTTTTCTGAATGTTTGCTTTAATGTATTCTGTATGACACTTATGACAATTGTAAAAATAAGTATTAAAAAAGATGTTCAGAGAAGTAAACTACATACTGCAATGAGAGTGTTGTCTTGAGTCATATGCTGTCTTGGAGCTGCTTTTTGAGATTTGACTGAGGTTTCTGCCAGCTTGTACAGTGTTAAGTACGTGTCACATTAACAAATACCTTTTTCTGGCTTTCAACTACTACAGAGAAAATACAACGTTCAGGGGCTTTAAACTTCTGAAAATTAATGTTTGTATTTCTTTCCACTTAGTGTATAGTAAGTCAGCTTGACTTTTTTTAATTCTGCCCTCCCCCCACCCCGAGAAAGTGATCTCTGAGATAGGAATACTTCAGAGGTTGCTTCTGCATTAAAAAAAAAAAAATGTACTTAATGTATTTAAAAAGTGAAATCACAGCTATTTGTGTTAAGGTTATTTTCACAAACTATAAACTTGAGTTTTGCTTGTTATGCCACCATCAGTTTAAGTATTGTAGTGTAGCTGTTGTTCCTGCTGGTGTAAGTTAATAATGTTTTAAAGGGGTATAATACCTGAATGAAGGAAAAGTCTGTGTCTGAAAACTAACTATTTTTTTCAGGTGTTCCTCGTTATCCTGCTTTAAAAGAGTTAATGTGAAACCTGCCTGTTACAGGCATTTCTTTACTGACTACTTTGAGGGCTGAACCCAAGAGTTTCAGATCCAGATCTAGAAGAGAACGTTACTGCTTAAAGGGGATTTATGTAGAACCTGGGTGCCCAAATCCACAGTTGCCATCTTGAAAATCTCTGCTGCTTAACATTGAAGACCAAAGGACCATATAGATTTTTATTTCGCTTGTGAAGCTCTCCACATGACTGTAACTCTGTATGTACATCCTTAGAATTGCCACTGTCTTGGAAGGACTTGGCCCCTTAGCAGCTAACTTAAGCAGTGCACTAAGATTTGGAAACTAGGCATTCCTCTGCCCATACAGCAGGGGGACCCGTGCTTCACTGTTTTGCAAAGGATGCAAAGATAGTGTAATGGCCTGCACTTTAAAACATGCTAAAAGAAATGCTTTACCTCTGTTCTTCCCACCATGTACGTACAGTAGTGATTAGAAGGTGTCATTTAGGAATTTAATTAGCATTTTGATATTTGTTAAGTCTGGATGAACAATCCAGAATGTTGTTTGACAAGTGAGTACCATAAGAAAGTAGTCAGACTGTTTCCCAACTCTGCTGTCTGGTGCCACCGCCGCCTTCATGGTAGGACACTATCATCGTGGCTATTTATGCACCAATATACATAGGTACTCCCATAGCCGTATCCTGACTGTTCTAACCAGCACGAATATGGGAGAGAAGGCTGAAGATGAGAGCACAACTGTATCTTGTGGATGTGGTTAAAAAAACCAAAAACAACAAAAAAAAAAACCAACCCCAAAAACAAACCAAAACAAAACCTGACAGGCCTTCTTCAGCTCTTTCAAAGGGAAGGGTAAGCAGGCATCTCCGAGACTGTCAATTATAGATGTCAAAGGTAATACTTTAAATCTGTTGAGGGACAGGATTTAAGAGTGTCTCCTCTTTTTCCCTGTGTTTTATATTCTCTTGTGATAAATACTGCTTTGGCTACTTCTGTATCTTCCCTTTCTCAGTGTGCTCTGTAGGCTGTTTAGGCATTTTCCACTAAGTTTGGGTTACAGTGGCAGAAACAGGTCGTAATTACCTTACATGGGTCTGACTCTTATTTTTCTAAACACGGGTGGTCATTTTCTGGCATGTCAGAGTACCTTATTTTCTCTGTCATCCTTTCACCTTTGTACCACTACTGTTAGTACTATGGCATGTTCCAGTGTGGGAATGACTGAATGATTTATTTTTCACTGTGTTATGCTTTGTTTTTTTTTAATAGACATTAAGTATTCTGATTTTTTTTTTTTTTTAAATCCAAGCTCTAGAATATTATCGTCTTCAAAAAGGGGGGAAGGAAAAAAAACACCTGACTTGAGTAGATTTAGATTTAATATTTCATTAGAGATGTGAGGGTTTTGTGTTCTGGTCACGTAATTTTTTTCCCCTTGAAGGGAAAAGTCGTTGAAACTGGAGACGATGGTAAAAATTGAATGGTAAGACTAGGGTTTTTTGTCTGCTAGTGGTAAAATGAATCTCTTAGTGTTGTTATGGTTATCCACCATCATGGTTATTTTTCTCAGGCTGCCAAATGTAAAGTGTTAGTAGAGAATGTATAGCCGTATAGTAGAATTTATACAACAGCTCAAGGAGTTTGCTAAAAAGTTTTTCCTTATATGTCAGGACCCAGGAAACATGAAGTCCAAATGCCTTCACACACAGCAATGGTAGGACATTTTTCTGAACTTGGTCCTATAGTGCAATAGATTTTATCTTTAAAGATAGTAAATGTCAGCTTGTACAGTTAAAAATCCCAATATTCGACCTGAATATAATAAGCAAATAATTTGAAATATTCATTTCTCATTTTATGTTTATTTTTTTACCTAGAGACAGCTTAATCTATTGTCTCAAAATATTACTGTTTAGGGATGTGTTCTGTGAAACTGAATAGTGAAACTTTAGGTTGTGACTTCATCAGTGTCATGCTATATTAGCATTCGCTTAGCAGTCTTGTGAAAAAAACACTGGCTCAGCAGGTTGGCATGTAAAGTTATCTATTAAGGCTGTGCTTCAGCAAAGCCTGCAAGTACTTTAAAACCTATTTTTAGGCATGTGAGTGACTCATCTGCTTAAAGTTAGGTGTGCTTGCTTAAGTACTGTGCAGCGTTGGGCCAGAGAGGTACAGGCAGAACAAACTTGCTTACATTGCCACACCAGTGTGCTTTCCTCTTGATCAAGTAAATATGTCTAGGCTCAGTAGAGGCCATGGAAGACTGAGTTTCCAGTAGCATTTGTGGAGAAGAGTCCGTGCTTAAATCTGCAGATGCTGTCTGTCACTATTACTTTCTGCTGAGATGACTGACTAGTGCATTTTTAGTGTTAATTTTATTGTGTGCCTGTGTACACAAGTTAGTTCTTGGTTAAACAAGACTGTATCTCTGTATTTTTGTCTTGTATTGAGTTTGGTTTTTTAAAAACATCTAATACAGTTAAAATGAGAAGCTTTCTTGAGGTTTTTTTTTTTCTTTAAATGCTTTAAAGAGTAAAATAAATGGCCTTTTTTACCTCATTTATTATTCTTTTTTACTTTCCTCCCTAAGGAAGAAATACCACCCACTCTTAAAACTCTTCCATCTTTATGGTTGTTTCTGAATGTTCCTGGTTCCATCGCTTGAAAATGGATGGATCTTGGGCTGGATCTTGTCCTTACCCAAAACTTAGTTCATCTGACATCCTTATTTTTTCTTTAGTCCTTGTTTCATCCCCATTTATTAGTTTTTCTGCATCATTTGAATAGCTAGTGGTTGATAGTATATAGTTTATAGGAAATTAAAAAAAAAAAAGTCTGCTTCTATAGCGAGTCATCTTGGAATAAGTTTTTAAACATACTACCTGCTTTACTACTTCTGACAAACTTGAGCTTTTTTGTAGTAGTAGTAGTAGTAGTAGTACTACTACTACTACTATGCTGGAAGTCAGTGATGCATAGTGTTGCTGACTAATGCTCCTGCTCCATTTAAGAGAATTTTACAGCCCCTGAAGCAGTGTTGCATTGCTGTGAGTGTACTTGCTCTCAAGCTTTTTCTAGTGACCAGAGTGAATTCTAGAAGCAGAGTTGCTCCTTTCACCTTGATACTCTTTTCCCCATAGATAACCAAAATTGTGACCAGCCTGCATGGGATTTGTGATACCCCCCCAGGAATGTAAAGACAGGCTTTGCTTCTATAGATATGTCAGCTGACTTGAGGGATGAAGAGCTGATGGGGCATGGGCCCTTAATCACCCATGGAGGTGAGAACTTGTAGGTCCAGGCAATTAGGGTCAACTGGTCTATACTAGTTGCAGCTGCTGAAAAAAGGAAGCAATATCCAGATTTTCTGGAGGCAGTTTTTTAACTGCTTTGAGCAGAGACCAGATATAAAGAAGAGAGATAAGCAATTTATCCATATAGGGTGTAGTGGAAGGCCTGGAAATTCACTTAACAGAGGGATAATAAGAACAGCATAATGCTTAGGCATGTGCTAGAATTTATCCTGTGTCAATGAAGAACCTATGAAGAAAACTTTGTTTTTTTAAGGCTGACTTTCTGGTGGCCAGGCTGTTTCTGGTAGATGGCTGGATTTTCAACAGTTAGCTACCTGGTTTACGTTGGAGAATCGCATTTCTACCTAGTCTATTCTTTCAGCAACTCTTTTTCTGTAGTATAGTACAGGAACTGTAAAAACAGAGCATAATAAATAAATAACAAGGAGTTGCAGATTTTATGGTGCAGAAAGCATGCTTTATTTCAAATGAACAATTCTATCTCAAGGAGGTTCAACAGCTAACAAGATTTATTACTACATTAGGAGAACTAAAGCAAATTGAAGTGCAGGGCGGTATTTGATGTTGTAACAACAGTTTGTTTTCAAACTGTGGTTCCTTGCTTAGTTGCCTGGAAGTGACTACTGGATGTCTAATACTACCACACAAACTCAATCACTGCACCCTACGAACCTCCGAGAGGGGGTACTGCTGCTGCACTTGAGTACCTAAATAGCTTCATTGATTAAGGGGATGGCCAGGTGATGTTACTTTTTAAAAACTATTCAGGCAGTCAGTATGTCAGAAACAGTACGCAGGCAGTGGGTGAACAAAGTGCTGGCCGCTTGCACTTTGTCCAAAAATTGTCAGTCAGGTATGGAAATTATGACATAATCAGATCCAATGTAAAACGTTAAAGCAATGCTTACAGGAGGGTAATTGCAAACATCACCAATGCCTTACATTTCTGATTCAACATAAATATTTGTGCATGTATGAAGTACTATGCACGGTATCATCTCTTAGATGTAGGTAGTCTTCAACAGGGAGCCTCTCTACCTGTTGAGGCGTTCTTAGACATCAACAATGAGTTGAGGCGCAAAAATTAGTTAAATGTTGAGCAGGGTAGTCGTTTGCTAGGAAACTTTCTCCTACCAACTGTTAGTTCCAAAAGTTACGTTTCAAAATGTCATAAAGTAAATGGTACAAAACTTCATAACCGTTAACTTCGGCTATATACAGTATGTACATGTCAGTGAAAAAAGTGTTTAAAATTCTTAGGTCAATAATGACTATAAGTCATAATGTATAGCTCTGGACTTTGTCTCATTCAGGTAGGTACAAAAATATTTTTTTTTTTATATTTACAGATCAGATATTTCAGTCCATATACGAATCACTTGTAAAAAGACAAGTGTAAATAATACAGATCAAGCTCTCTAAATTGATCGAATATTAATATTCACAGTGGCAGAATCGGTACCAAATTCATTTCCTAAATTTAGGGTATAAAGTCCACCGTCGTTCTTCTGGACATCCATGATGATCAGAGTGGTTAGATCTTCACTGGTTTCAATGTGGAATCTCCCTTGCTGGTCCTGGCTGGTAATTTTTCTCCCTCTGCAGTACCATGTTATTTCAGGAGCAGGTTCACCCGAAAAGGCACAAGATAGTGTGAGAACTTTTCCTTCATCAATGCTGATATCAGATGGGAGAGCTTCAATTTTGGGTGGTACTCCTTTATAAAACAGGAGAAGAAAGGCCAAGTTAGTCTGTTTCCACTAAGCCATGCAGCAGGTTTACTCTGAGGACTACTTCAGGATATTTGAAGCACTAACTCTACCAGTAACTGTATTGCTCACCTCTCAGACCTGATTTAAGCATTTTACTAGTTGAACTCTCCAGTTGAGCCATACTAGATTTCCCCATAATACTGCTGGAGCTCATCTCTACAATGGATTCTTTCATGGAGGACATGCTTTTGGCAGACATGCTTGCAAATTTCATTTCAGTCATGCTGCTACTGCTGAAACTGCTGAATGAAGCCTCTTGTTTAGAAGAAGCCATTTGAAAGGACTGAGAAGAAAAACTTTCGTGCATGCTTGCGTCGCCACTTGTCTTCACTACTACCTCTTTTGGAGGTTCTTCAATTAGAGCTGGGGAGCATCGCAAACATAGAAGGAAAAACCAATAACGTCACATTAACAAACGAAGTCATGCAGTTCTATATGGTTAATTTTACAAAAATAAGAGACAGCACAGTATGCTTTCAATGGAAAACTGCAGTGCAGTATAAAATTGTTTACAGTCTTCTGATTCAAGATGTCCAAATTACAAACTAATTTATAAATGAAACAAATAGGAAATGGCACTGCTACCAGTATGTATGAGCCTGAAGGAAAAACATACTTAAGAAATAGGTCATCACACAGCATTTCCTATTAGAACCATTACTAGAATTAGACAGTGAGAAATTGTGTGTTCACGTTTGTAGCAGTTGTGAGACATTTTCAAGTTCTTACGTGGTATAGGAAAGTCTGTATTTCACTGCATTGTTCTGTAGCTATTAAAGGCAACAGACAAGCTCAATCACTGTAGCTTTCCTTTAAACCCAGGCACAGTCATACAAGCAAATCATAGCAATCCCTTGATGCTAGGAACTGGGTTATGGTACAGCCAATAAAATACTAAGCCCAGTTCAGTTATGGCTAAATTACCGTAAACATTTTTAACTGTTTTATTGGAACTGTTTTATTTAACTTTGTTTTATTGGAACAGATTCTGTTAGTAAATGAGGAAAGAGTAATTGCCAGCACCAAGGTCTTAACGCAGTCATCCTAGAAGGAATGATCATAGCCTTCTGTTAACATGCATCTACTGATGTAATAGAGCATCTGTTTGCTCTTCTGTGGGAGTTATAAAGATTTATAATGCTGTTTTAGTTCAGTATATATAATATACAAAAGAAATAGGAACTTGTTTAAATACCTTAATCAACATTACTAGTGGCTTTTATCATAAGTCGTTTTAGTAGACACACCACAGCAAAAAGTTGTGATTAGTCTGAACACAAGACCCAGAGAGCACACTTACGGTGTACAGTCAAAGATGCTGTAGCAGAGCACTGCCCGTGGTAATTTTTTGCTTTGACTGTGTATTTTCCGGTGTCACTCACTGCGGCATTTCGAATCTCAAGAGAATATGTGTTTTTAGAGCGTGTTACTCTGATGTGTGATGAAACAACAATCTGAGGAGGGAAAAAATGGTTTCCTTAAGATCAAGTTTATGAATAATTACAATTTTTCAAGTAAATATATTAAATAAATACTTACAAGTTGATTGTTCTTAAACCACTCAATTTCAGGAGAAGGATCCCCAGAAACTTCACAGGTGAACAATACATCTTGTCCTTCATTGACATTTTGAGACTTAGGCTGCATGATGAATGCTGGTTCGTTGGAGCGCTCTTTAGAAAAGGTCAGAACATACTGGCATTTAATAATGCCTTCATCAGTTTTACCCTCACAGGTGAGTATACCTTCATCTTTATTACTAGCCTTTTTGATAGTTAGCGTGTGATCACTTCCAGAGACACCGTATCTGTAATCATCTGAATTTCTCAGCTCCATTCCATTCAGCACCCATTTTACTTCAGAGGCACCAGGAATGTTGGCTTTCAGCGTCACTTTCTGCCCTTCGGACACTGTCATTTTAGTTGAAGAAGCTTTAATTTCTGCTTTCAATTGTTTGATGTCTTCAGTAACAACTGACCTTTTAATGACTTCTTGAACTGCTGCTTTTTCTTCAGTTGCCACTGCTGATTTCTTCTGGGTAGAAACTGTAAGCACCTCATCTTCTTTCTGAACCGATTTATGAGTTTCAGATATTCCTCTTACCTGGGAATGGATGTTTTTAAATACTTGGCCAGTAAACTGGAAGTTAGTTTTTGAAACACCTCCTTCCCCAATAATTTCACAGGTGTATTCTCCTTTATCAGATTCTGTGAGCTCATGGATTTTGAGCTCATAGGTGCCATCTGCTGCATAATGAAACTTGAAATGATGGTCGTCTTTCAGTTTTTTGCCATCCTTATACCAAGCCACTTCTCTGACACTTAAAACACTGCTTTCAACTGCACAGGATAACTTTACCTTATCTCCAAGAGCTTCTGCTTTCAGATGCTGTTTTATCTTTGGTGGAGAAGCAGTCGGTAATTGTACTTTCTCTGCTGGTACTGTTTTGTCTCCAGGTGGTGACTTTGCTTTTGGGGGGCTGCTGATGGGTTCAGGAGATTTCACTCGTTTAGGAGACTTAACTGGCTCTGGAGACTTTACACGAGGCTCAGGAGATTTGAGTGTTGGAGGTGATGTAATTGCTTTTTCAGGAATTTTTGTTCTTTGAATGGTCAAAGTAAAATGCGCTTCCTGTCTTCCTTCAGAGTTTTCCACCACAACAGTGTAGCTTCCTTCATCTGACATCTGGACCAAAGAAATTTCAAAGGTAGACTTGTACTGTGTTCGTGTTACTTGGAAGCGCCTCGAAGAAACAATGGGTTGACCTGCACGGAGCCATGTTATTGTTGGTGCTGGTTCACCGTCAACATCACAGGAAAATCTTGCAGTTTCCCCTTCAGAAACTGTGATTGACCGTGGTTTTGTAAGGATTGTTGCTGGCAGAGTGCTTTTAAATGCCTTGTGTACAGTCCTTTCTTCCAATGATTTCTCTTCAGCTGCACTGATTTTTTCTTCAGAAGCAGCGTAGTGTTCATATGATAAAAGTGATTCTCTTGTTGCTGACATTTCTGATTTGACCTCTCTTACTGAGGAACTTGCTTCTGTAGCAGATGCTTTCTTAAATGAGGAGACTGCATATGCCTCTGTTTTTGTCAAGTCAGGTAAAATCGACCTTGGTACTTCTTCATCTCTCCGCTGGGAAGAGTATGTAACGTAATCTCCTCCAGTAACATCTAGTGTTGCATAATCAGAGCATTCCCCTTTGTAGTTTGTGCATACAGCCCGGTATGTTCCGCTGTCATCAATGTGGCAGTCGAGAATCTCCAGAGTTAATACACCGCTGGTATTAGTAAAATGTATCTTACTGCTCTCCTGGAGCTCAATACCGTTATGGTACCACTTCACTTCAGCAGTTGGTTTTGACTGGACATTTAGAATGAACCTGGTATTATGGCCACAGGGTACCCGGTGTGAGCGCATTCTCAGGGTAATGCGAGGGGCATGGTCAAGGGTGAAAGGCTGCTGAGTCAGAACTTCATATTTCCTTTCCATAGTTTTCTGAGTTTTCAAAGCAGATTTCATGGACTCATATCTAGAAAATATATCAAATCTTGCCATCCTCTCAAACCGAGAGAGCGATCTTTCACTAGAAACTGGGCTAGGTGAGCGTGGTCGAGTTCTCTCTGGTGTTGGGGATCTTCTCTCACTTTCTTCAGGAGGCCTTGAGCGAGGTCGAATTAATTCAGATACAGGACGCATCAACTCAATGTAAGTTGGAGAAAGAGATCTTCTTCTCCTTAGTAATCTAGAGGGAGGTGAAAATTCCCTGTGAACGTGTTGCACCATTTCTATTTCTTCTTCTTCTTCTGATGTGATCTCAGTTATTTCTCTTCCCCTCCTTCTCCGGAGTCTCCTCTTTTCCTCCTCTGCCATATATTCGAGCTCACTCCTGTATTCAGAGAGTCGTTGAGCAGTGCCAACAGGACGGAGCAATTCTTCATCCTCTCTTTCATCCATTATTCTTTGCTTTTGTTTAGGTGGTCTGTAGGCAGCCCTGTCATGGCGTTGACGAAGCTCTGCATAGCTTGCACTGGTCTCAGCTTTAGTTGGGATGTGATAGCTTGAATACCTCAGGTCTCTTTTTCTTTCTTCCTCTGAACTGACCTGTGCTCCTGCAGTAGAATACCGAAGGGCAGACAGTTCAAAGCGTGGGGGGCTTCTACTTGGTGGGGAAGCAGAAAAGCCTAACTCCAGCTCTTCTTCAAGGCGCAGTCTTTCCTCTTCAGTTCTCTTCATGGCTAAATAGTCATCAATAGGCAGGAGTAATTCCTCGTCAGACAAGTCACCAAGCGATCGCCTTCTTGGTCTATAGTAATATTCGTAGTCTGGAGATGGGATATGCCGACGTGCTGGTCTCACAATTTCAAGGTCGTCTTGTGTTAGCTTTGGTATGCGCCATTTAGGCTTATACTGATCAGAAATGCGTGGCAGTGGCATCACGTAGAATTGCTCCCACCTGGAAAGACGTATGCGTTTCTGGCGTTTCTGAACAGTTCTCTCAAGTTTTCCTGGCATTTCGTACTGGTCTCGCAGCCTCTTGTACCACTTCATGTCTGACAGAGGCACAAAATGTTTAATGTTCTGATCTTCCTCAACAGTAGTGCGCACATGTTTGCGAGGCTCTGGGACCTCGTACGGCATACGAAGTCTTCTTTCTTCCTTCTTTTCTTCTTTCTTAATTTCGTATTCACCTTTGACGGTCTTAGTGCTAACAGCTGGTTTATATAAGATAGCAGCTTCTCTGAGAGCCTCTTGTGCAGTTTGTGTCAGTGGAACAGCTTCAACCCCAGAAAGGATTTCTGCCATTCGTAAGGTCTTGTCAATTTGCCTCTGTACGTGCTTCTCCCGCTCTTCTTCAGTCTTGTACTCACGCTTGACATATTTCAAGCGTTCAACTTTTAGATAAGCCTGACAGCTTGTAGATCCAGCACTGTTTGTAGCAGTAACTCTGTAATAACCACTGTCTTCTGGTAAAGTATCTCTGATATGCAAAGCATAATAGTCTAAACCTTCATGAATTATATCAAAGTTAGGACCAAAGGATAGAGGTTGACCATCTTTCTCCCATTTCAGCGTTGGTTTTGGTACACCAGACACCCTGATCTCAAAACTGACATTTTGGCCTTCTTGACATTCGGCATTTGCCAGCAGTCTTTTAAACATTGGCCTTAGTGTGGCGTCTGCTGGAGGTGGATGTGGAATCACAGTCAGCTTAGCTTTGCAGCTGTCTTCACCATATTTATTGCGTGCCACAATACTGTATTCAGCATCATCCTCTTCAGTGACTTTATTGATGATGAGTTGATAAAGACCCTTGTCTGATTCAAAAGTATACTTCTTATCATCATCACCAGGTTTGATTTTCTGGCCTGATTTGAACCATGTTAAACGAGGTTCTGGGTGAACTGTTATAGTTACTCCGAATCTGACATTTTCTCCAACATATGCAGTGCGGTTATACAAAGGCAGAGTAAATTCTGGTGGACGCTCTAATAGTCTCATAGTATCAACTCGTCGTTTCACTTTCCTAACAGTTCTGCATCTGTAGTGCTCAGAAATTTCTCTCACACCTTTAACAAAAAGTTCTGCATAAGAGCTGTCTTCACCATAGTCATTTACTACCTTGCATCTGTAGGTACCATCATCGGATTTAGAAACATCTTTGACGTACATGGTTGCCACACCTTCTTCATATTTGATTTCATATTTCTCATTGCTTTCTAATTGCCTCATACCAAAATACCATGTGACTTGTGTGGACTGATCATAGTTTTCAATCCTACATACGTATTTGGCATGCCCTCCTTCTTCTGTAACAGTATGCTTTATCTGCCCAGCAATGGGACCAATGTCTATTGGCGCAACTTTAACTTTAGCCACCGTTACGCCTTTCTGAGATCTAATCGCGCCTCCACAGGAAATGCGGGCTACTGACACAACTGTGTTCCACTCCTTCTTTACTAGAGTTTGGTAGTAACGCCTGTGCCTCAAGGTCTTGATGACTTTAGTGCTGGTCTTTTCTGTCTGCTGTTTTAGCCACACATGGTTAAGTGCTTCAGCAGCTGTCATCCGAGCTTTTCTTTCCTTTACTAGTAGGCGATCAATGAAGTCCATGGCCTCAATGCTTATGTCTTTGAATGCTTCATCATCAAAGTTGTATTCAGCATTTAGAATATTTTCAATAACTTGTTGGTTTGTTTCAGCAATGAAAGGATTAATGCCACTGAGAAGTATATATGTTAGAGCACCAACAGACCACATGTCAGTAGCTGTGCTGACCAAATCATGATGATGTACTTCAGGCGCATAATATTCAGGAGAGGTGAACTGGAGCCTAAAGCTGTCTCCAGGCTTCAACTGTCTGGCTTGACCAAATTCAACAATTTTAACTACGGAGCTTCTTCTTGTGAAGTAAATAATATTGTCTGGTTTAATATCAAAATGTCCAATGCTGTGGCGATGTAAAAATTCTAGTGCATCGCAGACCTGGCGTATGTAACTTACTATTTCTCTTTCATTCAGTTCAAATGAAGCTGTGCTGATTCTTTCAAAGATGTCAACTCCAGAAATGAATTCAAAGATCATGACCAATTCTTCTAGGCTCTCAAATGATTCATGAAGATACAGGATATTTCGGTGCCTAGCAATGTTTAGAATGGAAATTTCTTTCTTTACCAAAACTTGGTCAGCACCCTTTACTTTGACAAACTTGGCCAGGTAAGTCTTTTTTGAAACTGCCTCAACACAACGGTGTGTAATGCCAAACTGCCCACGTCCAAGCTCTTCTGCAATCATATATTTGTCATAGAGTTCCTTTGTAGAATAGTGAGCTGCTTTAACTGTGGTGACTTCTCTGGTTTCATCAACTTCTTCATCATAGTTCATTACTCTGGTCTTATCTTCCTTTGTTATAATTGGATCAGTAGGTTCAGAAGGCTGGCTTTGGCCAAACTTGTTCTCTGCAATTACACGGAACTGGTAGGTGGTCTTGCCAAATAGGTTCACCACTGTGTATCGTGTATCACGAGCTTGTGCAACACGTATCCATCGCTCTGCTGTTGTAGCACGTTTCTCAATAATGTAGTTTATGATTCTGCTTCCACCATCAGTAGCTGGTTCATTCCAGGTTAAGTTGACTGAATCCCTTGAAATGTCAGTTACCTTCAGACCTCTTGGTGGATCAGGCACATCAGCCACATCTAATTCAACTGTTTTTTGATCGATTCCAAATCTGTTTTTGGCACAAACAATGTAAAACCCTGCATCTTTTCTGTCAACACCATTTGGGAAAACCAGAGATGTGAATGATCGCGTAACAATGACTTGGTAGTGTCCATTAGTATCGATGAGGTCTTGTCCCTTCTGCCACGTGATCACAGGGTGAGGCTTGCCACTGAATGGAATTTTGATGCTCACTACTTCCCCTCGGAGGGCATGAACGGCTCCCATGCCTTCCAGGTTTTTGGGCAAGTGAATCTTTGCAGGAACTGGAATAGAAACAGGAAGAAAAAACAACACATGACAAAAAGCACATGAGAAAAGCACCAATAGTCTAAATATTCAAAGCTTAAAAAGAATTTGTCTTAGAAATCGAGACCCTTCATTCACCTTCAACGTCCAAAGAGGCAGTGCCAGACACAGAACCTCCTTGGTTGGTAGCTCTAACTTGGTATACTGTGGCATCATCATCCGTTACATTTGTGATGACCAGCTGGTGATATCCACCCTTGAATTCCTGTATCTTGATCTTTTCACCATCTGGCATGATTTCTTTGCCCTGTCTGTACCACTTGACAATTGGTTTAGGATGACCAGTGACTTTGCAGACAAATGTGGCATTAGCTTGAAATTTCACATTCAGATTTCTTAGTTCTTCTTTGAAATGTGGAGCTTGGATTGGTACATCAGATTTTGGAATGACTGGTTGTGATACCTCACTCCACTCACTTTCACCACCAAGATTTTCACATTTTACACGGAACTCATATTCAAGACCTTCAATAAGATCTTTCACAGAATAGACGGTTTCACGAATTTCATCTGTTGTTACAGAAATCCACTTGTTTTGTTTTTTCTCACGCTTCTCAAGATAATAAGTTCTAATCTTTGCACCGCCATCACTTGCAGGAGGCTTCCATGAGACAACACAAGAATCCTTTGTGACAGCACTTGCTACTGGCTGACCAGGTTGTCCTGGTTTTTCTGTAAAGAATAAAAAGGTTCAAAAACTGAAGTAAGCATGCCTCAGTAATTACAGGGGCATACAGAAATTGGTATTTTGGCATCCACTTACCAAATGGAGGCTTCATAACAACAACTGATGAAACCTCCAGTGCTTCACTAATGCCATATGTATTCTGTGCAGAAACACGGAAATAATAGCCTGCATTTTCAGCTAGGTTAACAATTCTACAGGTTGTGCCTGAAATGCTTGAAGATACAAGTTGCCATTCTGTTCCTTCCTTGGCTTCACGTTTCTCTATGATGTAATTGGTTATCATAGCACCTCCATCATCCTCTGGTGTTTTCCAGCTTATCACCACTGAATTCTTCAGTATAGACTCTACAACAATTGGCCCTACCGGTTTATCTGGCTTATCTGTAAAAGAAAAAGCACGCTATTTTTAGTTCTTTTGCTGGTAAGTATTTGAGAAAATATTCCACAAAAATACTGAAAATAAAATTAATTACCTTGTATTTCCACATTAAGTACAGTGTCAACCGTTCCAAATGTGTTACTGAGTTGCACTTTGTACTTCCCAGCATGAGCCTTGTGCTGGACATTCTTAATAGCAAGATGAGTATAATGCTCTGTGTTCTCAATAGTAACCGTTTCTGATCCTCTCAAAGGTTTGTTGCCATGGAACCAAGTTATTGCTGGTACTGGTCGGCCAATATACACGACATGAAGGCGGAGGGTGCCAC
This sequence comes from Fulmarus glacialis, assembly GCF_000690835.1. Lineage (NCBI taxonomy): Eukaryota > Metazoa > Chordata > Aves > Procellariiformes > Procellariidae > Fulmarus > Fulmarus glacialis. The sequence goes on along the minus strand of NW_009203252.1, from coordinate 56,217 downwards.
CTGCACCTGCATAGTATTTCTCTTTCAATGGGAAGCCAGGATGGAACTGAGGAGGAGCCTGCAATAATAGCTTGCCACTAGTTTCAATTTCTCCGACATCATTGGTAGCCATACAAGTGTAGAGGCCTTCATCCTCCTGTTCATCTGTTATTACTGTCAGTGTATGGTTGCGTCCATCAGATGACATTTTGTATTTTCGGCTTTGCACCAGTTCTTTGCCGAAGCGGTACCATTTAATATCAGGCAAAGGTCTCCCAACAATCTGGCATGTCAGTTGAGCTGCTTCACCCAGTTTAGTTGTAACATCCTGCATTTCTTTTTTTATGGCAGGTGCTTCTCCAGCTACGACAAAGAAAATTAAAAAATAATTAAGATTACTATGAATTTTTCCTCTATATTCCTTACTATATCACTGGAAATTAATTTTCATTTATACTTGTGCCTCATACTTGAAAGGCTATTCTTTAGGACAGTCATGTAAAACAAATAGGCAGCACCATGGTTTGACACAGCAAATCACAATAGTATCACAGCAAATACAATGTATTTTTGCTTACATGTTAATTTAGTTTTCACTGCCATAGCAGTCCTTCGGGGTCTGCTGAGGCCAGTCTGATTTTCTGCAAAAACACGGAACTCATATTCTGTAGCCTCTAGTAAACCTCCTACTGTAAACTGCCTGTCCTTGATGCGTTCTTTATTGCATTTTTTCCAGGTGCTTTCTCCAGACTGGCGATATTCAACCCAATAGCCAAGGATCTCTTTGCCACCATCACTTTCAGGTCGTTCCCATTCTAACGTAATGCTGTCCTTAAATATGGAATTGATCTCAATTTCTCCAGGTTGGCTTGGTTTATCTGAAAATTAAAATAGATACAGAAAATAAATTCCTCTCTAAATGTCATTAAGTTACTCTTCAGAAGATCTGTTAATGCAAACATTTTCTTACCAAATGGATCCTTGCATACAACTGGTTCAGAAGCAGGACTTGCTTCACTCTCACCAATGTCATTTTGAGCAATGATACGGAATTGATATTCAGCATCTGGAACAAGTCCTGTGACTGTGTACATTGTAGTGGTAATCTGTGTCTTATTATGCCGGACCCATTTTTCTGTAGATGTCTCTTTACGTTCAATGTAGTAGCCAGTTACACGAGAACCGCCGTCATCTTTAGGTCTGGACCACGACAAGTTGACAGAACTCTTTGTAACATCAAGCACTTCGGGTGGGTTGTTTGGAGGCTCTGGAGGATCTGTTAATAATTACAATAACAAAAATAATAGAAATAGTAGTGTCATAGCATTAAAACATTTGGATATACTATTGCACTTTTAGAACCATAATGTAGTAGTTAAAAATTATTTTTTTAAAAAATCTGAAAGGAGACTTACTTAGAGGTGTCTTTGGTACTGCTGGTTCTTCAGATTTGAGAGATTTGCTAATACCGAAATGGTTTTCAGCAGAAACACGGAAGTGATATTCCACATTTTCTTTGAGCCCTTTCACCACTAGTGATGTCCCTTTCACTCTAGAGTCAACAGTGTACCAGGCAGTCTTCGGTACTTCTCGTCTCTCAACAATATAACCTAGGATATCTGCACCACCATCATCTGTAGGAGGTCTCCAGCTTACTCTGACAGAACGAGCTTGTATATCATCATACTCAAGTGGCCCTTCTGGTGGATTTGGAATGCCAATCACTCTGACTTTAATATACACAGCTTTTTTACCACACTTGTTTTCAAGTGCCAAATCGTAGGTGCCTGAATCTTCTCTTTCTGCATCTTTGATCACAAGTTCTGTGTGAGTGTCAGAAGTTGCAATCATGGCCCTCTTGCTGATGTCATGTCCTTCTTTTGTCCATTTACATATTGGGATGGGCTTACCCTTAATGGGTATTGTAAGCCTGATAACTCCACCTTGTCTCACCATGAGACCTTCCTGGTATTTTTCATCAAGTTCGTAGTCAGGATATTCTGTAAACAAAATCAACATGTCATGCTATGTCTGTTTTACAGATGATATCATACCTGCTTTAGGCAAATACTTTTTTAGGACAACTTTCAATGAGAGTTAAGACTTGAAGTGTCTTACCAAGCATTTCTGTTATTTTGACTGTTCCTGGCACTTCAGCAGGTTCTCCTGCCCCACCAGCATTACAGGCTAGTACACGGAATCTGTACTCTGCACCCTGGGGGAGATGTGTCAAGGTGTATTCACGAATCTTGGTTGGCGTGGTATTGCATTTGGTCCATTCAAATTGATCAACCTTCTGCATCTCAATTAAGTAGCCAGTAACTTTAGAACCACCTTCATCTTCTGGTGGACTCCAAGCCAAGGAGACAGATGTTCTTGTAGTATCAGTGACTCTTGGATTCTGAGGTTTACCTGGAGGAGCTGGAAGAGAAGATCAGATGGGGGTGGATGGGATCTTTTTAATGAATATTTAAAAGATGTAACAAATGCTAACTTGCAACATATGATCTGTATTAAGTCTATAGGATTTATACAGGAAAACTTAGAATGAAAGATTTTCACTAATATTTTCTTGGCTTTCTCCAGTCAGAATCTCATTTGTTAATACACCCAGATAAATTTCCAAATTAGAAAAAAGAGCAAATTTTACTAGTATTGTTCCCTTCTGCCATGATGCGCTTAATCTATGTAGGAAATTACTTACCAATTGGATCTCTGGCGACAGCAGACTTGGAAGGACGGCTGGGTTTCCCAGTGCCTCTGGCATTGATTGCTGTGACTCGGTGTTCGTATTCTAATCCTTCAACCAACCCAGTGGAACGGTAACGAGTCATAGTGACTGGAACTTTATTTACACGGATCCATCTATCTGCTCTAATTTCTTTGCGTTCCACAATATAGCCAGTAATCTGTGAGTCACCATCATCTTCTGGAGGATACCAAGTTAATGTCATGCCATCTCGAGAGATATCAAACACTTCTGGAGTGCCAGGAGGACCAGGAATACCTGTAAAAACATAACACAGAATTAGTGAAGAAAGCGTCAAATGACATTAGTAACATGCAACATGACACATTAGTAACATGCAACATATTGTGAATGACAACGTAATATCAATGTCCTATCAAACTTTGATATCAGCAGATATCAAAGTACTTTACAAACCACGTCAGTGAAATACTCCTGTTTTTGTAATGGGGTAAAGCAATTTTTAAGGCTAATGATTGACCTGAGCAGAAAATCCAAGTTTACCATCTGTGGTTCTGTGCAGTGCATCTATAATACTTATACAGATTTATGGATGGCATTTTTCTCCGGAAATACAACAAGACTACTGTGCATCATAATGTACCATTTTATTTGGTGAAAGGAAGTATCTTATCTATGTGTGGATATATAAGCCCATTTAAATATCTATTTTTATTTTTAAAGGTAGAGAATAAGCAAATCTTATCTATGTGTGGATATATAAGCCCATTTAAATACATATTTTTTTTTTTTAAAGGTAGAGAATAAGCAAAAATTCAGACTTACGGATTCTGCTCTTGCATTCTATAATTTCAGACTGCAGGTAAGATCCGATTCCAAACCGGTTTGTAGCAGCCACACGGAACACGTATTCTGCACCTTCAACAAGTCTGGTGAACTTAAACATTGTCCTGGTTACTGACTCTGAAACTGGCAGCCATCCAGGACGGTGAGCATCACGCTGTTCTACCACATAGCCGCTAAGGGTAGCTCCACCATCCAGCTCAGGTGGCTCCCAGGAGATGGTTACAAAATTTGAATCAATTTCATCAATTCGGATGGGTCCAACAGGTGGTCCAGGTTTGTCTAGCAAAAAAAGAAAATTAAAAGACAAAAAAAAAAAGTGGAGAAAAAGAATCATATTGCTGATGTAACAAAGTTCAGATGGAGAAAGATCATGGACGGTTATTTTCATAAATCCTTACCAAGGATTATAACCTTTATTGTGTCAGTAACTGTTCCAGTTGTGTTCTTCAGTTCAAGCGTATACTCTCCAGTGTCATGTATGGTGGTCTCACGCACAGTTAATTTAGCCATTTTGGCAACAGTCTCCATTTTGATGCGTTCTGATTCTTTTAATTTGGAGCCAGCAAAGAACCAAGATGCAGCTGGAGGTGGTCGTCCTTCAATTGGAATAGCTAACTCAATGGGCTTGCCAGCAGGTACATGAATTGTCTTCTGAGGTATTCCAGTGAAGTCAATTGTTGGTAGAACTAAGAAAAGCAAATCATTGATATTTTAAATATCCATTTTATAAGTATCATGTTCATTTGGTGTAAGCTTCACCTTATTGTTTTTAACAGTAGATACCTACCTTTTTGGTCTTGTACTGTCACTGCTGTGACAATCTCTCGTGGTTCTGACACACCCTTCTGATTCTGTGCTCTGACCCTGAACAAGTACTGTTCACCTTCATTGAGAGAGATAATTGTGTGCTCGTAGACGGTAGGCTTCAGTGTCACTACCTTCAACCATCTTTCTGTTCCAGCTTTGCTGGCCTCAATAACATAGCCAGTCAATCTGCTGCCACCATCATGTGGTGGTTTCTCCCACGCAAGAGTAACAGTTGATTTAGTGGTGTCAATCACTTCGAGTTTTTGTGGTACCATGGGAACATCAGATACTAGTACTGCATCAGACGTTTCACAAGCTTCACCAATGCCGTAAATATTTTCTGGTAGTACTCTGAAATAATACAAAGCTCCTTCTAGAAGTCCAGTAACTCTATAAAATGTCTTGCTGCATTTGGTAGTGACAGTCTTGTAAGCTCTCATGGAAGCTTCACGTTTCTCAATTATATAATTGTTGACTGGGGCTCCACCATCAATGGTTGGAATATCCCAAGTAAGTGTCACAGAATCTTTTGATACTTCCTTAATTCTCACTGCAGCTGGTGGACCAGGTGTATCTAAAACAAAAAAAAAAAAAATTTTTTTTTTTCCTTTTGGATCATTTCCTTTTACAGTCAATGACTGATTCTGCATAAAAAAACAACGCTGGGTTTTGATTTATAAACTAGCACAGCTTTAGAAACTATGTATTTTCCTTTGGATTAGATTGTTTCTCTGACTTCCCAAACATTCTCATGTTATTTAAACTGCAGACTTCCTTTGGAAATGAATGACTTTCTTGTTCCTGAGCAACGTGCACTATGAGTGATGTAATGCCCATATACAATTGTAGCAGTACTTACCATACACTTTTACAGAAATAGTTGCAGATTTTTTTCCTGATTGATTTTCAGCCTCAATGACGTATTTTCCAGCGTCATACCGATTAACTTTATCCACAATAAGCAGAGTGTAGCTGTCTGTAGTATCAATAATAGCTCGACTTACAAGGTCAACACCCTGCTTGCTCCATGTGATTATGGGAGCAGGTCTGCCAGATACAGAGACCATTAGGCGCAGGGAACCACCAGCTCTGACTGTAACTGTCTTCTTCAGATCATCAGCAAGCTCAAGCTCAGGTATTTCTGATGAGGGGTATAAGAAACATGGAATTAATTAATCTTTTAGTAGTTCTAAAGGAAAATATAATTATTCCTTAAAATATACATTAAGTCTTCAAATTACCTATTCTTTCCACGGGTTCTATTTCTGCTGATGATTCACTAAATTCACTCATACCATTCACATTTGTAGCAGCAACTCTGAATTGGTATTTCTGGGTTGTTTTAAGACCGGTCACAGTGAACTCAGCATTCCTCAGAGTGGCAGTTGTATGTGGTCGATACCACTGTTCAGTACCTTCTTCTTTCATTTCAAGAACATAGCCTAAGATGTCAGCACCACCGTCATATGTGGGCTTTGACCATGCTAAACTTATGCTGTGCTTAGTAGTATCCACAACTCTTGGAGCTGAAGGTGGTGCGGGAGTATCTTTGAAAAAGAAGAAAGCGCATTTCACAATGGTGCAGGAAACATTTTACAGTTAAAAACAATTTCTAAACAGCTAATGCCAGGAAATGCATTTAAAATAAACTATAACTATTTTTAAGTTTATTCTAATTCAGAGAGATCATATGTGGTTTTGGGTGTCTTAGTTGAAGTGTCAATGCGGGTTTATGCTCCATTATTGTAAGTAAATATTAAAGTAGGTTTTAAATGTGGCAACTTACATGATGGTTCTTTACATAACATGTATTGTGAAGCCTCACTAGGCTCACTGTTCCCAGCAGCATTCACTGCAGTGACACGGAACTGGTACTGGCTGCCTTCCATGAGACCAGTGACTTTCAGTCTGGTATCATAAACAGTGTAATCTCTGTTCACTCGTGTCCAGCGCAGACTTTTCCTTTCGCGTTTGTCCACAAGATAGTCCTTAATCTCACTGCCACCATCTGATTCTGGTTTTGTCCACTGAATAATGATATGTTCCTTGCTGACACTCACTTCTTCAGGAGCACCAGGCTGTGTTGGGATAGCTGTTTTTTTTTTTAAAAGGTGAAAAAAAAATTTATTATTTAACAATTGTTTATCTATGAGAAATATTCCACAAATTCTGATGCAGAATGGAAGGTAGTAACACTCACTGAAAGCATTCCTGGCAATCACAGGTTCTGTTTCAAGTGGAACACCTGGTCCATATTTGTTGACAGCTCTCACACGGAAGATGTATTCGTTATTTTTAATAAGTTTTGTTACCACACAGGATAAAGTCTGGCATTCAGCCTCGACAATAACCCAGTGAAGTCTGCTGGTTTCACGCCTTTCTACGATATAATGAGTGATTTGTGCACCTCCATCTTCCTCAGGAATGTTCCATGCCAGAGTACATTTCTCTTCTGTCACTCTGCTAACAGTGATTTTGCCTGTGCATGGACCTGGTGAGTCTGGGTAAAGACGAAAATAAGTGTTGTTATTAGCAGCTAAGGAAAAGCGTCTCACTCTTATTTAAAAGTGTGTAGGTTTTTTTAGTATACTAAGTATGAATAATAATCATGGGATACATACCAAGCACTTTGACAAGAACAGAAATTTGTTTCATCCCACTGGCATTTTTAACTGTTAGAGTGTATTTTCCACTATCGCTTCTGTCACAGAACTTGATAATTGCAATGGCTCGTTTGCTGGTGTATTGCAGAGATATCTTTTCACATAGGTCCAATTCCCTGTCACCTTTGGACCAGAAGACTTTTGGTTCTGGTTTCCCACCAATGGCCGCATCGAGAACAAGATCCGATCCAGCCCTAATGGTCACAACTTCTCCCTGCAGTCTGGCATCGAGTTCAGCCTTTGGTGGTGCTGTCGTTAGGAAAAAGAGATTAAAAACAAATTACGTGACAGTACTAAAAATAGAACATTATGTTTTTAATTGTTCCAAGTGAATATTTCTTACAGTATTCATCTTTGCAAATGACGGCACCAGTCGATTCAGATCCTTTGCTAATCACACCAGCAGCATTCTTTGCTAGTACACGGAACTCGTATGCTTCATCTTCACCAAGAGCTGTCACAGTAAAAAAGTTTTCTGAGACAATGGTATAATTGCATTTCAGCCAGCGTCCATCACCAGATTCGTTATATGGTTTGCGCTCTATAATATATCCGATAATTTTGCTTCCACCATCATAAAGGGGTGCTGACCAGCTCAGCGACACTGTAGATCTGGTGACATCTGTTACTTCTGGTCTTCCTGGTGGATCTGGAGGAATAAAACAGAAAAATGAGAAATGCAATTCTATTTTAGCTTAAATAACAACATAACTCTAAAAGAAATACTTGCCAACTGGATTTTGAGCCACTACAGGTCTGGAAGCTTCGCTAGCTTTGCTAACACCTGCAGCATTTAGAGCATAGGTTCTGAACTGGTATTCTAGGCCTTCCACCAATCCCGTGACTTTGTAGTTGCATTCACAGCATGGCACTTTGTTTTCCTTCACCCAAAGGATGGTGTTGCGCTCCTTCTTTTCAACCCAATATCCAATGACTTTGCTGCCACCGTCATGATAGGGTTCTTCCCAGCGAATGGCCATGGCAGTTGCAGACACAGAATAGACTTCTGGCCTTGAAGGTGGGCTTGGTGGGACTGAACACAAAAAAGATGGGGAGGAAAATGTTAGTTATTACGAATACCTCAGTCAGAGGAAAAGAACACATTTTGAAAAGTGTTTCACTTACCGAATGGATGCTCAGCAACTATTGTTTTTGATTCAAGGGGTTTGCTGACACCAAATCTGTTTTCTGAGCTTACTCGGAAACTGTACTCCTGGTATTTTGTGAGATGAGTGACTTTGATCTGTGTACGTTTCACACTGGAATTTACCAGCTGCCATGCTGTTGTGCCAGATTCACGTTTCTCTACAATGTAGTTCGTAATGTCACTGCCACCGTCATCTTCTGGTTCTTTCCAGGTCAACACACAGGATTCAGCAGAGACAGATGATATTTCAATTGGGCCAGTGACAGGACCTGGCCTTCCTATGACTACCACTGTGACAGTAAATGTTTTCACACCAGCAGTGTTTTCAAGTGTGAGGTAGTATTTTCCAGAGTCACCTCTCATACTGTCCTTTACAGTCAGTGTGGTTCTGTCTTTTGTTGTCTTGATGGTCACTCTTTCAGTTTCCTTCAGCCTCATCTCCTCAAGTTTCCATGTCACTTTTGGAGCTGGGCGCCCACTGATTGGTATATCAATAGTAAAGGTGCTTCCAGCCTTGCATGTTATGAGCTGTCTGCTTATTTCGCTGAGATCCGCTGTTGGTTCAATCTGTGGCTCCTTAATAATAACAGAAGAGAAAGCTTCTCTCGGCTCACTGTAGCCAGCATCATTCTTTGCCTTGACCCGGAACTCATATTCAGTGTTCTCCACAAGGCCTTCAACAGTGAAAGTAAGTTGTTTGGTTTGTCCAGCTTCAATCCAGGAGTCAGATCCTTTTTGTTTCATTTCAAGAAGGTATCCAGTAACACGGCTACCACCATCATGATCAGGTTTAAGCCAAGCTAAGACTACAGAAGATTTCGTTGTGTCAACAATATCTAGTCTCTTAGGTGGAGCAGGTTCTTCCGTGGCTACAACTGGTTCTGTTAATTCACAAGGTTCACCTACACCATATTCATTTTCTGCTGACACTCGGTAGTAATACGGCACACCTTCTGCCAGATCGGTGACCTTAAAGATTTGTCGAGTGCATTTTGAACTCACCACTTGCCAGCTACGACGGCTTGCTTCCCGTTTTTCCACAATGTAGTGATGGATACGTGAACCTCCATCCAGAACAGGAGCATCCCACATTAAAGTAATAGACCCTCGAGTCACATCTTTAAATGTAATAGGACCTGGTGGTCCAGGTGTGTCTAAAACCTTGACAGTAAATGTGATAGACTTACTTCCACTGTTGTTTTCCACAGTAAAGACATACTTGCCAGCATCATTTCTGTTGCATTCCTCCACAGTCAATGTGCTGAATGAATCAGTTGTTTGAATGTCAGCACGCAAGCTAAGATTAGCATCTGCTTTGGACCACACAGCAGTAGGAACAGGTCTTCCAGAGAAGGCAATAAAGAGACGAATGCTTGCACCTGCTCTTACAATATGAGTCTGCTTGAAGTTTGCATCGATATCAATTTCAGGTGCGGAAAGCCTGTCCACAGTTTGGACTGAAGCAGGAACTTCACAACTTTCTCCCTTGCCAGCACCATTGACAGCACTAACTCTGAATTTATAATGTTCTCCTGCCTCCAAATCAACAACGGTATATTTAGTAGCAAGAACAGTCTCTGCATTGACTTTCTGCCATGCTTCGAGATCAGCTTTGCACATTTCAATGATGTACCCAATTATTTCCATGCCTCCATCAAAAACTGGCTTGGTCCACTCTAAGCTTACACTAGTCTTCGATGTATCTGTTACCTTTACAACATTAGGTGCACTTGGTGGGCTGACTGGTTCTCTACATTTAATCAGCTTTGAAACATCACTTGGAGGTCCAACTCCTGCAGCGTTTTCAGCCATGACATGGAATTCATACTCATTGCCTTCAATAAGGCCAGTTACTCTGTATCTGTTCTCAGTAATGGGCCTCTTACTGGATACTTTAACCCAGCGCATGCTCTTCTTTTCTCTCCTTTCTAAAATATACTCATTTATCTCACTTCCGCCATCTGATTTTGGTCTTGCCCATGTGAGCGTGATACTGTCTCCTGTTACATTGGTAGGCTCTGGAGTTCCTGGTGCATCAGGGAGAGCTAAAGAAAGAAAAACGTCATTAGAAAAACAAGATGGTAACTCCACAGTTATCTCTACAGAATGAGGTGGAAACTTACTGTAAGGTATTTGTGCGGTAACTGGATCAGACTCCAATGGTCTGCCAACTCCAAATTTGTTCACTGCAGAGACACGGAACTGGTACTCATTGCCCTTAATTAATTTAAGTGCAGTGTAGCTGCAAGCTTCACATTTATCTTCAACTAATGCCCAAGCAATCCTGCTGGTTTCACGTTTTTCAATTATGTAGTGGGAGATAGATGCACACCCATCATTAGCCGGAGGCTCCCACCATAATGTGACTTTTTCTCCAGTAACGCTTGTGAATCGTATTGGTCCACCAACTTTTCCTGGTGTATCTGCAATTTTAAAGGTTCAGAATTATAATTTGCTGGCACTTAGAATAAAATACTATTTTAAAAGAGCATGCTGAAAGTGTTTGGTGCAGTACCTTGTACTCTGAAGGTAATATCTTCTCGTTTAGTGCCTGATGCATTTTTGGCTTCTACTGTGTACACTCCACGATGATCCCGGGTAGCATCTCTAATGAAGATTGTACTATATCCAATAGCTGTAGTTATTTCTATATTCATTATTTTCTCAATCTCCTTACCATCCTTAAACCATGTCACTTTAGGTACTGGACGTCCTTTGATCAGAGCTTTAAGTCTAATGCTCTCTCCAGCTTTAACAGTAAGGCCTTCAAAGTGCTCAGGGCCAAATTCAATTGTTGGAGCAACTAAAAAAGGAAAATATAATTCAATTCCCATGTAGCTAAATATTTTTTCCTGATACTCTTTTTAATGTACTAATTATAAAAGACTGTTATATATAGAATTCTTTCACTCAGAAAATGGCATTCTCTAAAAAGCAGTTATTATAAGAACACTATAAACTTGCTTTTCCTGTAAGCACACAGTGCATCATATTAACAATAGGTGAAAGACACCATTAATATGTGCTGTTACAGTACACCAAGCTACCCGAGGCACATTTTCTTTTCTAAATTATTCAGTGCATCAGAATATTATAGTTTATGATTTATTTCCAACTTTGCTGCTGCTGTTTATCCAACAAAAATGTAGAGTGCCGTGCCTTTCAGCAATTGATTACGTGTGTCTGCCAGATTTGGGTCTGTAAATTTAGACCCTCCCACCCTGGAGTACAAACAGAAATGTTCTGAGTTGACTGGACGGACCTCAGTCACATGTTCTTCCCCCCATGGCCTCCCATTTCCAATCAGTACAACCAGAAGCTCTAGCTGGCTTCAGTACCCCAATACAAGCATATTAAGAAATAATTCTTACTGTTTTCATCTCTGGTCATGATATAGCCTGAAGACTGTGAAGGCGGGCTGATTGTACCAACAGCGTTTCTTGCAAGCACTCTGAATTCATATCGGTCACCTGAACTGAGTCCTGTAACTGTATATTGGCATTCACTGACATCAGTAAAGTTACATCTGAGCCAACGGTCTTCACTTCCTTGTCGTTTCTCAATGCTGTAGGCCACAATCTTACTGCCTCCATCACGCAGTGGGGGGGTCCACTTAAGGGTGACTGTTTCCCGGGTGACATCAATGTAATCAGGAGTACCAGGTGGGTCTGAAAGGAAAATAATTAAAATTTATTTTTATTACTGCTCACCATAGTCTACAAGACTAGAATTTTCTTGGATGAGTAATTGATCATTCACTCACCCACTGGAGAGACTGCCAAAGTAAATTTGCTTGGCTCACTAGCTCGGCTTAAACCTGCAGTGTTTTCAGCGTATACTTGGAACTGGTAATCCAGGCCCTCAAGCAATCCGGTAATCCTGTATTCTCTGCTAGATATTAATGCAACATTAACCTTCTGCCACAAAATACTGTTTCTTTCCTTCTTTTCAACGTGGTATCCAATAATCTCTGAACCACCATCATAAACGGGAGCATCCCAAGATATGGTCATTCCATCAGCGGTTATGTTGTATACAACAGGCTTGCCCGGGGCACCTGGTGGTCTAAACTGATGCTTTGCCACAACATCTGCTGAGACAAGAGGTGGGCTCACTCCGTATCTGTTTTCTGCACGAACTCTAAACTGATATTCAGTGTCTTTAACAAGGTTTGGTACTTTGAAAGTTGTTCTTGCAGCACTCGAACATACCAGCTTCCAGTTAATTTGTGAAGTTTCTCTCTTCTCAATACTGTAGCCAGTAATTTCTCCTCCCCCATCATCTTCAGGAGCTTCCCATGACAAAACTACACTATCTGCTTTGATTTCATCTAGTCTTAAAGGTCCTTTTGGCTTAGATGGAGGGCCAAGAGTGATGACAGTGATTGTGAATGTTTTTCTGCAGACTACATTATCAAGAATTAAAGTATATTTGCCACCATGCTCCTTTTTCGCATTCTTGATGCTTAAGCTTATCTTGTTTTCAGTCTTCTTGAAACGAAGTTGTTCAGTTTCTTTAAGAGGGAGGTTGTCCTTGAGCCAGCTCATCGATGGCTTAGGTTTACCTTTATAGGGCAATTCAATGTGCAGGTTATGTCCAATTCTTACTGCAATTTGACCTCCAGGAATATCAGAAAGGTCAGCTTCAGGTGTTATTATATGTTCTTTCACTGTAATGGGCCCAATAGTAACACCGTCACTCATGCCTTTTTCATTTTTAGCAAAGACTCTGAATTCCATGACAGAAAGCTCTTTAAGTTTTTCAACTTCAAATTCACAGCTCTTGCTTGTGCCTGCATATGTCCATTCTTTTTCTTCCTGCAGTTTCTTTTCAATAACATAGTCCGATATAATGCTACCACCATCATAGTCAGGTTTGCTCCACTGCAATTTAACAGAAGTCTTTGTAGAATCTTTCATGGCTAGGTCTTTTACAGGTGCAGGTATGTCTGCAGCTTTCACTGGTTCTGATGTCTCACAAGGTTCACCCAGTCCAATTTCATTTTCAGCAAGAACACGGAAGAAGAATGCAGTCTTCTCTGACAGGTTAGTTAGCTTAAAGGTGGTATGAGAACACTTTGTTGTTACAGTTGACCAGGCCCTCTTTGTAGCGTCTCTTTTTTCAACAACATAATTTGTTATTTCAGAACCACCGTTAATGAGTGGTGGCTCCCATACCAGTGTAACTGTGCCACGAGAAACATGCTTAAGCTGCAGCTTCTGGCAGGCAGATGGCGTGTCAAGCACTTTTACATTCACAAATGATGATTTCGCTTCTCCAACTCCATTTTCAATTGTAAGAACATATTTTCCTGTATCATTTCTGGTAACTTGAGGAATAGTAAGTAGTGTAGATGATTCTGTGTTCTGGATGATATATCTTTCATCAGTCCCAAGATTCCTGTCACCCTTTCTCCATGTGACTGTTGGAGGAGGTCTTCCTTTGAATGGAATCATTATTTGCACATCTTCACCTGCTTTAGTAACAATAGAGGTCCGGAGAGCAACATCCAGATCAATCTCTGGTGCCACTGTGGAAATAAGTAAAAATTAGTAGTGCATACTTGGAACGTAAAATAAGAAATGCCTTGAAAAAACCCCAAAACATAGAAAAATGATAAATCACTGAAAAGTACAGTACCAAGAATGTCTTTAGCTTGAACGGGTTCCGTCATTTCAATAGGCTCTCCTTGTCCAGCACAATTTATAGCAGACACACGGAAATAATAATTAACACTTGGCTGAAGGTGGGATACAACATACTCAGTTGTTCTCACTTCTCCCTTAGTACTGACTACAGTCCATTCTTGCTCTTCACCTTCCCTTTTCTCCACCACATAGTTGGTAATTGGACTTCCTCCATCATAAGCAGGTTTAATCCAGCCAAGTGTGACAGATGTCTTGGTTGTATCCACAACCTTCAACTTTGTTGGTGAGCCTGGTTTATCTGTAAATGATAGTTTACAGGGGGAAAAAAAAAATCAGAAGCCATATCTACAATTGATCATAAAGAGGAATCAAATCTGCCCTCAGTTACATTGGTGTAATCCCATCCTAATTGCTCATTGTCTGTTGATTTCTAACCAGTTAGAAATACTGCACATAGTATCTTACCAACAGGATCTGCGGCTTTGTAGAAGTCAGAAGCTTCAGAGAATGGACCTTGTCCAGCTGCATTGACAGCACAAACTCGGAAATGATATTCGCTGTTTTCAGTCAAACCTGTTACTTTCTGTCTGGTGTCCCGAATGGTTTCTTTAGTAACCTTGAACCAACTCAGACTCTTCTTGTCACGCTTCTCAAGAAAATATCCTGATATTTCACTGCCTCCATCAACAGTGGGCCTATTCCAGACAACGGTCATAGAATTCCTGGTTATCATTGTAACTTCTGGTACACTAGGTGGTCCAGGTGTAACTGAGTAAAAAAAAATATATGTCAGTAGATCAGTACTAGTTACAAATAATATTCAAGATGATTCAGTTGCATAAGTTATTTTATATGTTTCTTACCAAATGAATTTTTGGCTATAACGGGTTCAGACTCCAGTGGGTCACCAACTCCAAACTTGTTCACACCACGAACACGGAACATATACTCATTTCCTTTGATGAGTTTTGTTGTAGTTATGATACACCCCTCCAGTTTTTCAGAAATTAAAGACCATACAACCCGACTTGTCTCCCGCTTTTCAACAACATAGTGTGTTACAGGTGCACCACCATCATCTGCTGGTGGGTCCCACATTATTGTAATCTTTTCAGCAGTGACTGTCTTAAACTGTATAGGCCCACTTGGGGGTCCTGGCTTGTCTGTGGAAGGCAGAAGAAAGAAGATGTTAAGTATTTATTACTGAATTATTGTTTAATAGTATAATACAGTCATATCTCAAGACATACCAAGTATCTGTACTCTAACATGGGCTGATGCTGAACCCATGGCATTCTTCAGTTTTAATTCGTAGGTGCCACTGTTGAGTCGAGTTGCATCCTTGATGAGTATAGAAGCAAATTCTGTTGTGTTTTCAATAGACACTAGTGCACTGGTTTGTACCTCGTTGCCATTTTTGAACCATTCAATTGTGGGTATAGGCTTGCCTGAGATGCCTAGTTTTAGCTTAACTGAAGTTCCTGCTTTATATTTCACCACTTCTGTATATTCTGGTGGTACATCGATTTCAGGTGCACCTTAAGAAAAAATAAGAGTAAGAAAAAGTTAAAAACATGCTTATTTTAGACTTGTATTTAATAAAAACAAAAATAATAGTACTTCATTTAAGTAATAGTTACACACATTTTATAAATACAGAACAAAGTAAAGATAACATGTGTAACTTAAATCATAAACCTAGAACAAATTAGAACTAATCCTACCAAGAAAAGGCAACCACATGTATAAATATAACCGCTTTGGCCATGGGGCATGGGCAGACTTCTGTTGCTCAAAGAATAAAGATACCGTAAGACTTCAAAAATGCAGATACAGCCAAAGATGTTCATTACAATCATGCCCAAATAGCTCACAGTCGTTCAAGCTTATTGAATCAATCACTGTACACTAGCCCTCCATATTTAAAAGACTATGGTTCTACAAAATAGCAGTACCACAAAATCATACCGTTGTATCATTGCAAAACACTTACCGTATGTATCAACACATGTGATAGGACCCACAACATCTGAGGGATTACTAATGGAACCAATGGCATTCTTAGCAAAGACCCGGAATTCGTACCGGGAATTCTGTGTCAGACCAGATACTGTGAACTGAGTCTCAATAACATTGGTGAAGCTAGCTTTTGTCCATCTGCCATCTGGAAGATCACGTTTTTCTACGATGTATCCGGTGATCTTGCTACCACCATCAAATGCTGGCTTCTGCCACGACAGAGTGATAGCAGTCTTGGAAATATCTGAGACACGAACGTTTCTTGGTGGTTCTGCAGTAGGAAACATAAAAGTATTGCTAATTATTAACGGCTGTTTTGGATATCGGCTTACTGTACAGGACAGAATATCACGGGGGGGAGTGGGGGGGTAGCACTACTTAAATGGTTGGGCGTCTTTATTTTCTAGGGAATACATACCACAAGCATCAATTGCAAGGACTGGATCAGAAGGATGACTTGCTTTTCCAATGCCAGCTGCATTTTCTGCATAAACTCTAAATTCATAGATAAGGCCAGCGCTGATGGTGGTGACTTTGTAGTGAGTTGTGCGAATGAGGGTCTTGTTAGCCTTCTGCCATAATATGCTATTCCTGTCTTTCATTTCCAGGTGGTATCCAATGACTGCACTGCCACCATTAGTGACTGGTTCATGCCATCCAACAGTAATACTCTCTCGGGTGACATTCGTGACCCACGGTGTGGAAGGAGGGCCAGGGGTAGCTGATAATATCAAAAGAAGTGATTAATTGTTAACAAAATTATATTTTCAACATCAGAGCACTAAAAGATCGACCTATAGCATGAGAAGCATATTACTCACTGTAAGGAAGCTTGACAACCACACATTGTGAGTCTATGTGATCGCTGATGCCAAAGCGGTTCTCAGCTTTGATGCGGAATTGGTATTCTTCTCCTGTTGTGAGCTTCGTAACTTTGATAACAGTTCTAGCAACCGTTGCAGACACTTCAGACCAAGCAGCAGTACTTGTTTCTCTTTTCAGTACAATATAGTTGGTAACTTGACTTCCACCATCATAAGCTGGTGGCTGCCATCTGAGTGTTACACTCTCTTCAGTGATATCGCTGAGGACAACTGGACCAACAGGAGGACTTGGTCTGTCCAGCACAACAACATTAACAAATGATTTTGTGGTGCCACTTGAGTTGGCAGCAGTAATGTCATATCTGCCAGCATCAGCAGCCACACTTTCTTTAAGGTTAATGATGAGACTTTCTGCAGTGGCTTCTGTGTGAAATCTCATGGTAGGTTTCAGTGGAACACCATCTCTAGACAACGTCACCTTTGGCACTGGTTTTCCAGAAACTGGAATTTCAACTTTCAGGTTTGATCCTGCTCGAATATATACAGTGTTATGAGGGAAGCCCTTCATGTCAATCTCAGGAGATTCTGAAAAAGACAACATTTTCAAACCATTAAAAAATGTTCTCTCTTTTAAAATATGAATCCAATTTAATGTGTATGAACTTTTGTCTCATGTCAGGAAGCATACCTAATTGTTCTTTAACTGTAACAGGGAGCAGTAGTTCCTTAGGATCGCTTAAACCAGCTTGGTTTTCCGCAGACACCCTGAAGAAATAGTCAACATTCTCCTTAAGACCATGGACAACATGATGAGTTGTCTTTGCAACTGCACATTTAACCCATTTTTGCTGTCCTTTCTCAAGAGCTTCAATGAGGTAGCTCACAATTCTGCTTCCACCATCATGTTCTGGTTTTAGCCATGAAAGAGAAACACTGTCCTTTGTGACATTTGTTACTCCAAGTTTTTCTGGTGGGCTGGGTTTTTCTGAGGAAAAAAGTGCAACAGGTTAAACAATGTAGCAAGTATTTACTTTTTATATTAGCAGTTACAATGCCATCTGGATTGAAAAAAAATGTTTTTAAAAGAATTTGTATATTAGAAATATGTTAAGTAAAATGCAAAGTAAAATTTTAAGTAAAATTTAAAATTCAAGCTATTACTTAGCTCTTTTTCATTTGTAAAACCACAGACATACCTACCACAAAATGATCTTTTTTACTGTAAACAGATTTAACACTTTATATTATTTTGAAGTAAACATTTTAAAACACATATTGTTTTAAATATTAAGAAATATTTTTCTTAGAAAAACACACCTGTTATTTGTGTTCCTTCCTTGGTCTCAGAAGGTACTCCAACACCGTATTCATTTTCTCCAGAAACCCGGAAGTAGTAAATGGCACCTTCTTGCAAGCCAGTCACTTTGTAGGACAGGCGATGGCAATTGTTTGTCACAGTGACCCATGCTTTTTTGCTGGCTTCTCGTTTTTCAATAACATAGTTTTTCACAGGTGCTCCACCATCATTTTCAGGAACATCCCAAGATAACACAGCAGATTCTTTAGTTACGTCTTTTGCTGCAATATTAGATGGTGGGCCAGGAGTATCAAGAACTTTGACTATTAAAGTCAAGGTAGCGGTGTTCAGGATGTTTTGCAACGTTAATGCGTATTTTCCAGAATCGTTTCTTGTTGCTTTTTCAATAGTAAGAGATGTGCAATTATCTGAAGTATCAATGCTTGCTCGTGTACGGAGATCAGAGTCTGGTTTGTTCCACATTACATTTGGGACTGGTTTGCCTCTGAAAGGAACAGTCATTGTGAACGATCCACCAGCCTTTACAATTAGTGTCTTCCGCATTTCACTGTCAATATCAAAGGCAGGTTCTTCTTCTCTTTCTTTTGCCACCTGAGGTTCTGAGACATCACTTGGTTCGCTGACACCAATTTTGTTAATGGATTTCACTCTAAAGATGTATTCAGAGCCTGATACTAATCCAGTTATGGTGTATTCTGTGCCTTTTAAGTTCTGAATAGCAGTTGTCCAGTCAGTTTCATCAGTTTTCTTGTATTCAACTGTGTATCCTGTTACTGGAGAACCTCCATCAAACAGTGGCTTTGTCCACCCAATTATGATATTTGACCTTGTAAAATCCATAATCTTAGGTTTAGATGGGGGAGATGGCAAGAAGATTGGATCTTCTGCCCGAATTAATGGTGTGGTTTCACTTGGAAGACTGAGGCCAGCAGCATTTTCTGCATAAACCCGGAATTCATATTCACATCCTTCACGGAGACCAGATGATTTCACTCTTAAATCATAAACTGGCTTTTTGTTTACACGAATCCATCTTAGGCTAGTTTTCTCACGCCTTTCAATTACATAGCCAGAGATTTCATTGCCTCCATCAGACTCAGGTCTTGCCCAGCACAGAGTTATCGAATCTTTGCTCACACTGGTGATCTCTAAAGATGTAGGCGGACTTGGAACTGTAAATGGGTCTAGGGCTTTGACAGCAACACTTTCTAGAGGCTCGCCAACGCCGTATTTGTTAACTCCCATCACTCTGAAAATATACTCATTGCCCTTCAGTAGTTTTGTCACTTTACAGGATGTTGTTCTAAGCTCTCCTTCACAAAGTGTCCATGCAATTCTGCTGGTCTCACGTTTTTCTACAATATAATAATCAATATCTGCACCGCCATTTTCTTGAGGGGGTCCCCATGATAAATGGCACTTTTCAGCAGTAAGGCCATTTATTTCTAATGGGCCTGCAGGTGGGCCGGGTCTATCAAGTACTTTGCAATTAATTGCCAAAGATCTTGTTCCTGCAACATTTTGTAATGTTAGTACATACTGTCCTGAATCACCACGGATACAGTCCTTAATGGTTATTGCAGTAGTGTGATCTGTTGAGGCTATTTCAACTCTAGCTTTTCCTTCAAGCTCCCTACCATCCTTTGTCCATGAAATCACTGGTATTGGCCGTCCTGCAATATCAGCACTGACTTTAAACACTTCTCCAGCTTTCACAACTACAACATCCCTGAATTTGGCATCCATCATAATTCTTGGAGCTTCTACATCATCTTTTACAGTCACAGGTCCAGTTGATTCAGATGGCTGACTGAAGAGTCCAGCAGCGTTCTTTGCAATCACATGGAATTCATATCGCTGGTCTTCTGTAAGTCCGCCTACGTCAAAGTATGTTTCTTGCACATTAGTAAAATTACACTTTAGCCAACGACCATCTGGTATCTCTCTGCGTTCAATAATATATCCTGTTACTTTAGCTCCACCATCATATTCTGGTTTAGTCCATTTCAGTGAGACACATGTTCTTGTAATATTAGTAACTTCTGGTTGACCAGGAGGATCACATGGATCTCTTGCAGCAACTGGTTCACATGATTTACTGCATTTGCCTATTCCAGCAATGTTTTCAGCATACACACGATATTCATATAGCAGTCCTTCATCGAGACCTGTAACTTTCATTTGTGTATCAGGTATAAGGCTCTTGTTGACTTTTGTCCAAAGAATGCTGCTTCTTTCTTTACGCTCCAAGTGATATCCTAGTACTCTGCTACCTCCATCATTAACTGGTACCTGCCAGGTTACAATCATGAAAGCTTTAGTTGCATGTGCCACATGAGGAGTTCCAGGTGGTCCCGGAGGCTTAAATGGGTACTCTGCCACAACAGAAGGAGAATTAATATAAGTGCTTTTCCCGTAGCGGTTTTCTGCACAAATACGGAACTGATATTCAGAGCCAGTGGTGAGTCGAGATACTTTAATTGATGTTCTTGCAACTGCTGCAGATACTACATCCCACGTTGTTGTGGTAGTTTCTCGCTTCTCCACAATGTAATTGCTAATATGGCACCCACCATCATATGCTGGAGGTTTCCAAGACAGAGTTACACTATCAGCGCTAACTTCATCTATATGCACATCAGTTGGTGGTCCTGGTCTGTCAAGGACAACTACAGTTAAAGAAGCTGTTGTTGATCCGGCAGTATTTGAAAGATGTAACTCATAATGTCCCAAATCTTCATTTGAAGCTTCCTTGATGGACAGTGAAGTTGAAGTCTTTGATGTCTGAACATTTACCCTCGTTGTCTCTTTTAAGGGATTCCCATCCTTCTCCCAGCTAACAGCTGGAAGAGGTCGCCCTCTGAATGGCACATCAATCTTAAGATCATCTCCAGCTTTCACAGTGAATGTGTTGAAAAGGAGCTCAGCAGATGGCTGGATTTCAATATCTTTTGCAATGACTGGGACACCAAGTTCTCTTGGATCACTTTTTCCTTTTTCATTAACAGCAATCACTCTGAAACTGTACTCTTCTCCCATACTTAAGCCTGTTATTGTTGCTTCTAATGTTTTCACCTGTGTACATGCACTCCATTTTATACTTCCTTTAGTTTGCATTTCTACTATATAACCAGTAATTTTACTGCCACCATCGCTCTCTGGCTTTTCCCATTTAATTGAAGCAGAGTTGCGAGTCACGTCAATAAGAACGACCTTTGCAGGTGGAGAAGGTGGTTCAGAAACCTTAATCGGGTCAGGTGTTTCTGCTGGCAAGCCAACCCCATATTCATTTACAGCTAGAACACGGAAGTAATAACTACATCCTTCTTGTAGTTGAGTAATTTTGAAGGAATTCTTAGAGCAGTTGTTTGTAATTGTGGCATATGCCTTTCTTGTGGATTCTCGCTTTTCAACTACATAGTTGGTAATTTTAGCTCCACCGTCAATAAGCGGCGGTTCCCAGGCTAATGTTACAAAGTCTTTCTTCACTTCTCTGATTGTCAGGTTTGTAGGTGCACTAGGTGTATCAAGCACTCTGACATTAACAAAAGCTGATTTTTTGCCACTGTTGTTCTCTAAAGTAAGATTGTATCTACCACTATCAAATCTATTCACATTGTCAATGACCAGCATTGTATAGGAACTAGTGACTTCAATCTGAGCTCGCTCACTAATTGTTCCTTCTGCTTTCTCCCATTTAACTTCAGGTTCTGGTCTTCCTTTAATGGTGACAAACAGGCGTAATGTACCACTAGCACGTACAGTGACTACTTTTCTGAGATCTGCATCAAGTTCAATTTCAGGAGGTTCAATCTTGTCCGCTGCTATGACTGTACCAGGTATAGTAGCAGGTTCTCCTACTCCTTCTGAGTTGATGGCACAGATGCGGAAGTTATACTCCTGGTTCTCTTTAAGTTTTGTTACAGTGAACTGTTTTGCTTGTAGGCCTGTTGGTGGGGTGCAGGTAGTCCATTCATCAGCAGCAGCTTCTTTTACTTCTACTACGTATCCCTTAACTGGAGCACCGCCATCATAAATGGGCTTACTCCAGGCAAGGGAAACTGATGACCTGGAAGTGTCTGTAACCTTTGGATTGCTTGGCGGACCTGGTGGATATAATACATCACAAGCACGATAGAAAATGGATGGCTCACTGGGTTCCCCTACCCCTGCAGCATTTTCAGCAGAAACTCTAAATTCATAGAAATGCCCATCGGTAAGACCTGTTACTCTGAATCGCAAGTCCGTCAGTCTTTTCTTATTGCATTTGGTCCACCGGATACCATCTTTGTCTCGTTTTTCAAGTATGTAACCTTCAATTTCAGCTCCCCCATTGTCTTCTGGGCGACCCCATGTTACCACCATAGAATCTTTTGTGATTGCTGAAACTTCAGGTGTTGAAGGAGGACCAGGGGGTTTGTATGGATTACGAGCCACAATTGGCTCAGATTCCAAGGGTTCTCCAGTTCCGTATTTGTTCACGGCCATTACACGGAAAATGTACTCATTGCCAGCAAGGAGTCTGGTTACTTTGTGGCTAAGAGCCTGCACGTCTGTTGCTACTTGTGTCCATGAAAGCCTGCTTGTCTCTCTCTTCTCAATGATATAATGTGAGACACTAGAACCACCGTCATGTAAAGGCGGAGCCCATGCCAAGTAGCATTTTTCTGCAGTGATACCTGTAACCTTCAAAGGTCCTTCTGGAGGTCCTGGCCTGTCTAGCACTTTTACAGTGATTGGTATAGATTTTGTGCCACCAACATTTCTGAGGTTAAGAGTATAGTGACCTCCATCTACTCTTATACAGTCTTTGACAGTAAGAGTTGTTTTCTGAATAGTAGATTTAATTTCCATTCTTGTAGTTGCTTCTTCAAGGTCTTTACCATCTTTTGACCATGTAATGTCAGGAGTAGGTTTGCCGTGGATATCAGCTTCAAGAACAAAGGTTTCTCCAGCATGAACAACAATGACATCTTTGTATTTAGGATCCAGTGAAGCCCCTGGTGCTTCAATTTCATCTCTGGCAGTAATGGGCCCTGTACTTTCAGATGGTTCACTCAAGCAACCTGCTGCATTTCTTGCAATTACTCTAAATTCATATCGTTGGTCTTCAACAAGACCACTTACTGTAAATTCTGTTTCCAATACATTTGTAAAGCTGGCTTTCATCCAGCGACCATCTGGTAGTTCTTTCTTTTCTACAATATATCCAGTTATTTTGCTTCCACCATCATATTCTGGTTTTTTCCACTTCAGCGTGATATTATTTCTTGTAACAACAATGGCCTCTGGGCGGCCAGGTGGGTCACAAGGATCTCGGGCAACATATAATTCTGATACTTTGCTGACTTTGCCAATGCCAACAATGTTTTCAGCAGAAACTCTGAACTCATATTCAAGACCTTCTTCAAGGCCATCTGTTTTATATTTGGTGTCTGCAATGAGTAACTTGTTCTGTTTTGTCCAAAGAATGCTATTTTTATCTTTACGTTCAAGATGGTAGCCAAGAACTTTGCTTCCTCCATCGTTAACTGGTTCATGCCATTGTACGATCATATGGTCCTTGGAAGCTGCTGTTACAAATGGGGTTCCAGGTGGCCCAGGCACCTTGTAGGGGTATTGCACAACAATTGGTTTAGAATCCAAAGGAGAGCTTTTCCCATACCTATTTTCAGCAGAAATCCTGAACTGGTATTCAGAACCTGTTTTAAGCTTTGTTGCTTTGATAGTTGTTCTTGCAACAGTTGCTGACACAATGCTCCATGTGGTAGTGCTTGTGTCACGCTTTTCTACTATATAGTTGCTTATCTGACAGCCACCAGTATAATCAGGTGGATCCCATGATAAAACAACAAAGTCTGCGCTAACTTCGTCAAAGCGGACAGGTCCTCGTGGTGGGCCAGGCTTTTCCAGTACAATTATGCTCAGGTGCTCTGTTGCCGTACCTGCTGTGTTTGTTGCTGTTACTGTATATTTACCGAAGTCTTCCTTGTTGCTTTCTTTGATATGTAAAATAGTTGATGTTGATGTATCCTGAATATGTAATCTGGTTGTCTGTTTCAGTGGCTGCTCATCTTTTGCCCAAGTAATAGTAGGTTTGGGTCTACCTATAAATGGTACTTCTACCTTCAGATCTTCTCCAGCCTGTACACTGTATGTATTAAACATCAGTTTGAAACTTGGCTCAATTGTCAAGTCTTTAGCTATCACAGGAATTCCAAGTGCTCTGGGATCGCTTTTGCCTTTTTCATTGTAGGCAATCACATGAAATTGATATTCCTGTCCTGGACTCAAACCAGACACAACTGCATTGCATGTTTTGGTCTCACTAACAACACTCCATTTTTCTGTTCCTTTAGGCAGCATTTCGACAATGTATCCCAAAATTCTGCTACCTCCGTCATGTTCAGGTTTTTCCCATGTAAGTGATGCACTTCTCTGAGTCACATCGGTGAGTGTTACTTTCCCAGGAGGCAGAGGTGGCTCTGAGGCTTTGACAGCGTCTGTGGTTTCAGCTGGAACACCAATTCCAAATTCATTTTCAGCCATAACTCTGAAGTAATAAATTGCTCCTTCTGTAAGATTTTCAACTTTAAAACTTGTCTTGCCACACTTAGCACTAACATTTGCAAATGCCTTCCTGGTTGACTCACGCTTGTCTATTACATAGTTCTTTACCTTTGCACCACCATCGATAATGGGTGGTTCCCAAGATAATACAGCAGAATCCTTCTTTATATCCTTTACCACTAAGTTTTGTGGTGGTCCTGGTGTGTCCAAGACTTTTACTGTAACAAATGCAGATTTAGAACCACTGCTGTTCTCCAACTTAAGAATGTACTTTCCAGCATCATTTCTGTCACAGTTGTCAATTGAAAGTTGTGTATAGTTTATGCCTTTATCAATCTGAACTTTTTCTGTGAATTCACCTTCTTCTCGAGACCACGTGATGTCAGGTGTTGGTCGTCCCCTGAATGGTATGTGAATCCTAGCAGACCCGCCAGCTCTAACCACTATCCCTTTCCTTAGCTCTGAATCAATATCAAGCTCTGGAGCTTCGAGTTTGTCTTCTGGTTTAATAGTACCAGGAATTGATGCAGCCTCTCCTACACCAACCTTGTTCAGGGCACACACTCGTAGTTTATATTCTTGATGTTCAGTAAGCTTTTTGATTTCAAATCGAGTGGCATGTACGCCTGTCTGTGGAGTAACAAGTGACCATTCATCTTCATCTGCTTTACAGATTTCTACAAGGTATCCCTGGATTTCACAACCACCGTCATAAATAGGTTTACTCCAACCAAGTGTAACTGAACTTTTGGTGGTATCCACAACATGGGCGTTTGTAGGTGGGCCAGGCTTGAACATGGGGTCACAAGCTTTAAAGTAAGGAGAAACTTGGCTGGGTTCACCCACTCCAGCAGCATTTTCAGCAGAAACTCTGAATTCGTATTCATGATCCTCTGTTAATCCTGTAACTCTTAATCGCAAATCTGTAATTCGGCGTTTATTGCATTTTATCCATCTGATGCCCGCTCGGTCTCTCTTTTCTACAATGTAACCTATGATTTCACTACCTCCATCAGTATCTGGCCGGCTCCAGCAGACAGTCATAGAATCCTTTGTGATGTTGGTAATTTCCAAGGCCTTTGGTGGTCCAGGAACCACAAATGGATTTTTCATCATTACTGGCACAGATTCTAAAGGCTCACCAACCCCATATTTGTTAACTGCCATAATACGGAAAACATATTCATTTCCTTCCAAGAGTTTTGTTACTTTCAGCATTGTAGGTAAAACCTCTGAAGCAACAACAGTCCATGCTAGGCGACTAGTTTCTCTCTTCTCTACAATGTAATGAGAAATATCACTGCCACCATCATGAAGAGGAGGAGCCCATGCCAATGAACATTTTTCAGCTGTAACTCCTGTCACTTGGACTGGGCCCTCTGGAGGTCCTGGCCTGTCCAGGACTTTTACGTTTACTGGTACTGTCTTTGTTCCTGCAACATTAGAGGCTTCTAAAATGTACTGTCCACCATCAACTCTAATAGCATCTTTTACAATTATTAATGCACTGAAATCTGTGTTCTTTATTTCACATCTAGCAGTTTCCTCAAGCTCTTTATCTCCTTTGTACCACTTAATGGTTGGGAGTGGCTTTCCGTGAACGTCAGCTTCAAGTCTGAATGTTTCACCAGCATTTACAACAATTGTGTCTTTGTACTTTGGATCCATTGAAATTCGTGGAAGTTCAACTTCATCCCTTGCTGTTATTGGTCCTGTACTGTCAGAAGGTTTGCTTATTGCACCTGCAGCATTCTTTGCAATTACTCTAAATTCGTATCTTTGATCTTCAGTAAGCCCTGTTACAGTGAACTGAGTTTCAATGATATTTGTGAAGCTAGCTTTCATCCAGCGACCATCTGGTAAGTCACGTTTCTCTACAATATAACCAGTAATCTTACTTCCACCATCATATTCTGGTTTGGTCCACTGTAGAGTAATAGAGCTTCTTTTTATTATTATAGCTTCTGGGCGACCTGGAGGATCACATGGGTCACGAGCTACATAGCACTCAGAAACTTTACTTGTTTTGCCTACACCAACGATATTTTCTGCAGAAACTCGAAACTCATATTCAATTCCTTCTTCAAGGTTGGTGGTCTTAAAACTTGTGTCCTGAATAATAGTCTTGTTCACTTTAGCCCATAAAATGCTGTTTTTCTCCTTTCTCTCAAGATGATAGCCCAACACTCTACTGCCACCATCATTTATTGGTTCATGCCACTGTACGACCATGGAGTCTTTTGTAACCGTTGTCACAAATGGTGTGCCAGGAGGTCCTGGTTCCTTGTAGGGGTACTGTGCTACAACTGGCGCAGATACCAATGCAAAACTCTGCCCATACCTGTTCTCAGCAAATATTCTGAACTGGTATTCTGAACCAGTTTTCAGTTTAGTCACCTTCAGTGTAGTTCTTGCAACAGTAGCTGAAACTGTTTCCCATACAGTGGTGGTTGTATCTCTCTTGTGAACCACATAGTTGGTGATTTGGCAGCCACCTGTGTACACTGGGGGATTCCATGACAGGGTAATACTTTCTGCACTTATTTCATCAAACTTCACAGGTCCTGCTGGAGGGTCAGGTTTGTCTAGAGTTATAATTTCAACAGAGGCAGACTTTTGCCCGACAACATTAGCCACAGTGATTTCATAAGTGCCACTGTCCTCTTTGCTAGTTTCTTTAATGTTCAATATAGTGAGATCAGTCAAATCGTTAACATTGACTCTTGTTGTCTGCCTTAATGGCTGGCCATCTTTTACCCAGGTAACAGTTGGTTTAGGTCGACCTGCAATTGGTACTTCTACTTTCAGATCTTGTCCCACTTGGGTACTATAACTGTGAAAAGCGGGTCTTACATCAGGTTCAATTACCAGGTCTTTGGCAACTATTGGAACTGCAAGTGCTCTAGGATCACTCTTACCCTTTTCATTTACAGCCATTACTCTAAAAAGATATTCTTCCCCTTGAGTTAGGTTAGTAATAACTGCTTCAAGTGTTTTTACACGAGCACACTCTGACCACTTCTCACTACCCTTTGTTTGCATTTCAACAATGTATTGTATGATTTTGCTGCCACCATCATGTTCAGGTTTTGCCCAGCTTAGCGAGACACTGTTTCTCGTGACATCATCCACTGTTATTTTTCCAGGAGGTTGTGGAACTTCAGCAACTTTAATTGGGTCACTTGTTTCCGCAGGGAGGCCAATTCCATATTCATTCTCAGCAGAGATTCTAAAGAAGTAACAGCAGCCCTCCTGAAGTTGATCTACTTTCCATGAAGTCTTGTGGCAGTTTGTTACAACAGCTGCATATGCCTTTCTTGTTGCTTCACGCTTTTCAATAATATAATTCTTTATTTTTGCTCCACCATCCAAGAGAGGAGGCTCCCATGAAAGTGAAACAGAGTCTTTAGTGATCTCTCTGATTTTTAAATTAACAGGTGCACTTGGGGTATCCAGTACTCTTACACTGACAAAGGCAGACTTTGTTCCACTGCTGTTTTCTAAAGTCAATGTATACTTTCCAGTATCAAATCTGTTAACATTGTCTAGAACAAGGGAAGTAAAGCTGCTAGTGGTATCAATAATAGCTGCTTCTCTGATCTCACCATCCATTTTACCCCATTTTACTTCAGGTGTTGGACGACCTCTGATGGGAACAAACAGTCTTAAGGAACCTCCTGCCCTCACATTTACAATCTTCCTTAATTCCATGTCAAGGTCCAGGTCCGGTGCCTCCATCTTTTCTTCCACAATAACAGAACCAGGAGCATCTGCATGCTCTCCAACTCCTGCTTTATTAACTGCACATATGCGGAATTTGTATTCATGTTTTTCCACTAATTTTTCTACTTCCATGTGAGTATTCTTAATTCCAGTTGGAGGGGTACAAATTGCCCATTCACCGTCACTTACATCACATTTTTCTACAATGTATCCCTGAATTTCAGAGCCACCATCATAGATAGGTTTACCCCATGAAAGGAAAACTGAAGATCTTGTAATATCCACAACTTTAGGATTATTGGGTGGACCTGGCTTGTAAATAGGATCACATGCTTTGTAGTAAGTGGAAGGAGGGCTTGGTTCACTAAGACCAGCAGCATTTTCAGATGAAACTCTGTACTCGTAATCATGATTTTCTATAAGCCCCGTCACTCTGTATCGCAGTTCACTTATCAGGCGTTTGTTACATCTTGTCCAGCGAATACCTTCCTTATCTCGTTTTTCAAGGACGTAGCCTAGGATTTCACTACCACCATCTGAGGCTGGCCTTTCCCATACAACTATCATAGAATCCTTGGTAATGGCTGTGACTTCTGGTGCCTTCGGTGGAAGTGGCACTACAAATGGGTTCTTTGCGAGTACTGGTTCGGACTCAAGAGGTTCACCAACGCCATATTTATTTACCGCCATGATGCGGAAAACATATTCATTTCCTTCTAAAAGTTTTGTAACTTTGCAGTTTAGGGTTTGCACATTTGAATCAACAACCATCCACACCAAGCGACTGGTTTCCCTTTTTTCTACAACATAGTGCGAGATATCGCTACCGCCATCTTGTAATGGAGGTTTCCATGACAGCATGCATTTTTCAGCAGTAACACCTGTAATCTCAACAGGTCCTTCTGGTGGTCCAGGTCTATCAAGAACTTTGACGTTAACAGGAACTTTCTTTTCACCTGCAACATTCTTTGCCAGTAGTACATACTGACCACTGTCAACTCTAATAGCTTCCTTCACACTAAGGCTTGTTGCAAAATCAGTACTTTTTATTTCCATACGAGCAGTGTTTGTCAGCTCATGATCACCTTTTAACCACTGAATGGAAGGTATTGGTTTGCCATGAACATCAGCGTCAAGCTTGAATGACTCACCAGCATGCACTACAATAGTGTCTTTGTATTTTGGATCCATACTTATATGAGGTGGTTCTACTTCATCTCTTGCTGTAACTGCCCCTGAGCTCTCAGATGGTTCACTGAAAACACCTGCAGCATTTCGCGCTATAACACGGAACTCATACCTCTGGTTTTCAACTAGACCAGTTACTTCAAATTCGGTATCAATGACATTTGTAAAGCTTGCTTTCATCCAACGACCATCAGGTAGCTCCTTCTTTTCAACAACATAGCCTGTGATCTTACTTCCACCATCATACACAGGTTTCTTCCACTGAAGTGTTACTGAGCTTCTTGTGACAATTATAGGTTCTGGACGACCTGGAGGGTCACATGGGTCATGTGCAGTATAGCATTCAGATGCTCTACTTGCTTTTCCAATGCCCACTATGTTTTCTGCATAAACTCTGAACTCATATTCAAGACCTTCCTCAAGGCCAGTTGTCTTAAATTTGGTATCTGGAATAGGTGTTTTATTCAGTTTAGCCCACAGAATGCTGTTTCTTTCTTTGCGCTCCAGGTGATACCCAATGATCTTGCTACCACCATCATTGACTGGTTCATTCCATTGTACCACCATGCTGTCTTTTGAGACATTTGTTACAAAAGGTGTTCCAGGTGGACCAGGAACTTTAAATGGGTATTGGGCTATGATTGGCTCTGAAGTGAGGTAGGTACTCTTCCCATACCTGTTCTCAGCTGCGATTCTGAACTGATATTCACAGCCAGTCTTTAATCGACATGCTTTTATAGTTGTTCTTGCAACAGTAGCTGACACAATCTGCCAAGTGGTGGTGGAAGTGTCTCTTTTTTCTACAATGTAATTATTGATAGAGCTACCACCATCATACTTGGGTGGTTCCCAGGAAATGGTAATACTATCTGCTGTTACTTCATCTACTTTTACTGGTCCAGTTGGAGGTCCTGGTTTGTCAAGGACAACAATATTTAGGGTCTCAGTTGCTTCACCTGCAGAGTTTGTAAGTTTAACTAAATACGTCCCCACATCTTCTCTGCATGCTTCCTTTATTGTTAACACCGTGTTATTTTCTGAACTTTCTGCATTTACTCTTGTAGTCTGTTTCAATGCCACATTATCTTTATGCCAAAACACTGCTGGTTTGGGTCGACCAACAAAAGGAACATCAACCTTTAAGTCCTCTCCTGCCAGAACACTGAAAGTGGTAAACAATAGTTTGAAAGCTGGTGGAATCACAAGATCTTTTGCAACGACTGGTATACCCAGCTGGCGAGGATCACTGACACCTTTTTCATTCTGAGCTGAAACACGGAAGGTGTATTCTTCACCTTGGATCAATCCTGTGATAGTGGCTTCAGTAACTTTTACTGTAGCACAGGTTGACCACTTTTCACTGCCTTTGCTTTGCATTTCTACAATGTAGCCCAGAATTCTGCTACCACCATCATGTTCAGGTTTTTCCCAAGATAAGGATACGCTATTTCTTGTCACATCCAACAAAGTTATTTTCCCTGGTGGAAGTGGTCTTTCTGATACTTTTATGGATTCGGAAGTTTCAACTGGAAGGCCTATTCCATACTCATTTTCAGCTAGGACTCTGAAGTAGTAGTTGCAGCCTTCTTGCAGTGAATCAACTCTCCAGCTGGTCTTGTGGCAATTGGCATTAACAGTTGAATAAGCTTTTCTTGTTGATTCACGCTTTTCAACAATGTAATTTTTTATTTTAGAGCCACCATCTATGAGAGGAGGCTCCCATGTGAGTGTAACTGATGATTTTGTAACTTCTTTTATTTTCAAATCTTGAGGTGCTCCTGGGGTATCAAGAACTCTGACATTCACAAATGCTGACTTACTACCTGAGCTGTTTTCGATTGTCAGTATGTATTTGCCACTATCAAATCTATTTACGTTTTCAACAATAAGTAGAGTATAAGAGCTTGTTGATTCAATGCTTGCTCTATCCAAAGATTCCCCATGTTCTCTTGTCCATTTTACTTCAGGTGCTGGTCTTCCTTTAATTGGGACAAAGAGCCTTAGAGTACAGCAGGCTCTAATAGTGACAACTTTACGTAGTTCTGCATCAAGTTCAATCTCTGGAGGTAGCATTCTTTCTTCAGCTTTTGGAGTCCCAGGAACAAGAGCAGGTTCTCCAAGACCTTCAGAGTTCATAGCGTATATCCGTATTTTATATTCTTGATTTTCCTTCAGGTCAGTGATGGTAAAAGAAGTGGCCTTTAGACCTACTGGTGGAGTAACAATCTTCCACTCGTCTTCTTCAGGTAGTGCGATCTCAACCATGTAACCCGTGATCTCTGAACCACCATCATATATTGGTTTGTTCCATGCTATTGTAATTGAGGACTTGCTGCTATCCAAAACACGAGGATTACCTGGGGGACCAGGCTTAAATACAGTATCACAAGCTTTATAGAATGGACTGGTTGGGCTTGGCTCACTGACTCCAGCAGCATTTTCAGCCATGACTCTGTATTCATATTCATGGCCTTCAGTCAGCCCAGACACCTTATAACGTAAGTCTGTAACAACCCGTTTGTTACATTTCACCCACCGTAAACCAGCCCTGTCTCGACGTTCCACAATATAGTTAGTTATTGGGCTCCCACCATCAGAATCAGGATGGCCCCAGCAGACAACCATAGAATCTTTTGTAATTGCTGTAACTTCAGGTGTTTTAGGAGGATCAGGTGGCACATATGGATTTACTGCAAGAATGGGCTCCGATTCCAGAGGCTCACCAACTCCATATTTGTTAACAGCCATAACACGGAACACGTACTCATTGCCCTTCAACAGCTTAGTAACCTTCAGTTTAGTTAATGGAACTTCTGTGGCTACAGCTGTCCATGCCAATCTACTGGTTTCACGTTTTTCAACCACATAATGGTCAATCTTTGCTCCTCCATCATCCAGTGGAGGTAGCCATGACAGCACACATTTTTCTGCAGTGACTTCAGACACAGCCAAAGGCCCTTCTGGGGGACCAGGTCTGTCAAGAACTTTAACATTGAAGATATGCTTGGCAAAGCCACCAGGATTTGTTGCAGTAAGTGTATAGGCACCGCCATCTCTTCTTGAAGAATCTTTATTGATAAGAACAGTAGAGAAATCTGCTATTCTTATTTCTAATTTTGCTGTGTCTTCAAGTTCTTTTTCTCCTTTTGTCCATGTCATAGTTGGTGGAGGGCGACCTGAAATATCAGCCTCGAGTCTAAAAACTTCACCTGCTTTCAGCACTAAGGTGTCTTTGTATTTAGCATCCACCCTTATCTTTGGTGCTTCAATGTCATCTCTACAAGTTATTGCATCTGATGGCTCAGAGGGCTGACTAACAGCCCCTCCAGCATTCCTAGCAATCACACGGAATTCATAGGCAGAATCTTCTGTCAAACCACTTACAGTGAATTCAGTCTCTAGTATATTGCTGAAATTAGCCTTCAGCCAACGGCCATTAGGAAGGTCTCTTTTTTCAACGGTGTAGCCAGTTATCTTAAAACCTCCATTATATTCTGGTTTAGTCCACTTCAGTGTAACTGCATGTCTTGTAATGTTCAGAGGTATTGGCTTACCAGGTGGATCTATTGGGTCTAGGGCAAACACAGGCTCAGATGGCTTGCTTGGCTTACTCTTCCCAGCCAGATTTTCTGCTATAACACGGAATTCATATGCAATGCCATCGGTAAGTCCAGTTGATTTAAAGATATTGCCTGGTACCAGCATTTTACTTACAGTCTGCCAAAGAATGCTATTTCGTTCTTTTCTTTCAACGTGATATCCCAGAATTGGGCTTCCACCATCAGTAACTGGCTCATTCCAGCTAATGGTCATGGTTTCTTTAGTGACTGCAATCACCTGAGGAGTGCCAGGAGGCCCAGGTACCTTAAACGGGTAGTTGGCAACTACAGACGCTGAAGTAATGGCTGGACCAATTCCATATCTGTTTTGAGCTTTAACACGGAACTGATACTCAACTCCAGTAGTAAGACGAGTGGCTTTAAATGTAGTACGTATCACTGTGGTTGCCAATTCAGTCCATGTGGTACTGTCAGTTTGACGCATTTCTACAACATAGTTACTTATTGGTACACCACCATCATTCAAAGGAGGCTCCCATGAGAAAGTTAGAAAGTCAGATGAAATTTCATCAAATTTGATTGGTCCAGTAGGAGGTCCAGGTATGTCATGAACCTGAACTGTGATTACTTCACTAACTTCTCCAAGAATATTTTTAGCTGACAGTGGATATTGACCGCTATCACTTCGTTTACATTCATTGATGGTTAGTATGGTTGCAGTTGCAGTATTTTCATAATTTACCCTTTGTGTTTGCTTAAGTATCTCGTCTTCTTTCTTCCAAGTCACAGTAGGCCTTGGACGACCAAGCACGGGTATTTCAATCTTGATATTGTCACCAGCTTTGGCAATGACTGTTTTCTGGTAGATACCACGGAGGTCGAACTCTGGTAACATCGTTTGCTCCTTGATAATAACTGGCCTGCTTTCTCTTGGGGCACTTCTTCCAGCACTGTTAACTGCCATAACCTGGAAAGTATACTCTTCATTTTCAGTTAGATTCTTTACTACACAGTCCAGCGTTTTTACCGTGGTGATGTGTGCCCACTGGTTGGTTCCTTTTCTCTGTGCTTCAATTACATACCCAGTGATCTTGCTGCCACCGTCATGTTCTGGTTTTGGCCAAGCCAGGCTAACTGAGTTCCGTGTTACATCCATGATATTAAGGCTCTCAGGTGGGGATGGTGCCTCAGAAGCTCTTACTGGTTCTGCAGTTTCAGCTGGTTCACCAATACCGTACTCATTTTCAGCCAGCACCCTGAAATAGTATTCACACCCCTCAGCCAAATTAGGAATCCTGAAGGAACACTTCTGGCAGTTGGTTGTGACTGTTGAATATGCTTTCCGAGTTGATTCACGTTTCTCAACAATATAGTTTGTTATACGTGAACCGCCATCTATCAGAGGCATATCCCATTGGAGGGTGACGCTGTCTTTGGTTATTTCTCTAGGCTTAAGGTTTATTGGCGGACCTGGTGTATCCAAGACTTTTACATTTACAAAGCCAGTCTTCTTACCAGCAGCATTTTCAAGAGTCATTACGTATTTTCCTGCATCGTATCTGGTGCACTCTGTGACAATCAAGAGTGTAAAAGAGTCTGTATTTTCAATGCTGGCACGTCCTTTGAGTGAAACATCATCTTTTGTCCATGTAACTTCTGGAGTTGGACGTCCTTTAATTGGCACAAAAATCCGAATAGTTAATCCAGCTCTAACAACAAGTGTTCTTCTTAGCTCAGCATCTAATTCAAAGTCAGGAATCTCTTCCCGGTCTTTGATTTCCACACTTGGAATTATTGCTGGTTCACCGACACCTGCAGCATTCATGGCAGAGATTCTGAAATTGTATTTGGCTCCTGTCTGCAGATGAGCAACGACAAACTGAGTGATTCTTAAAGCAGTCCCTGTAGTGTCTTTTACCCATTCTTCTTCTCCTTCCTTTTGATGCTCTACTATATAGCCAATGATGTCAAGACCACCGTCATAGTGAGGCTTGCCCCAGGCTAAAGATGCACTTGTCTTTGTAGTATCAGTCACTCTTGGATTTGCAGGTGGACCTGGTGGGTCTGAGAAGTAAGGAAAAGATAAAATATTACATTACAGAAGAAGTCGCTCTTATGCTGTGTAAATGCTCCCTGCCCATCTCACCCACCGCAAAAAAGAAAAGGCATGATACTAACATGCAACATCCTTGCATATGACTGAGTTTGAAGCATCACTTGGTGGCCCAACTCCTGCTCTGTTTTCTGCACTGACACGGAATTCATATTCGTTTCCTTCCAGGAGACCAGTTACTTTGCATCTGAGATCTGAAACTGGTTTCTTTGTTGCTCTGACCCATCTTAAACCTTTCTTTTCTCTTCGCTCCACATAGTAACCTGTGATTTCACTTCCACCATCATCTACTGGCCTTTTCCAGGTAACTGTGACGGTATTTTTAGTCACATTTGTTACTTCTGGTTTTCCAGGAGGGCCTGGGGGACCTGATAAGGAAGAAGAAAGTACAGTTAAAACAAAAATCAAGTCTTCAGAGATTAATAAAAACACACTGAAACTTCTACATACCAAATCTGTCCACCATTTTAACTGGTTCTGATTGTACTGGTTCACCCTTGCCATATTGATTTACTGCTGAGACGCGGAAAACATATTCATTTCCTTGAATGAGCTTGCTAACAACATGCCTACAGCTTTCAATATTTTCAGCAACCAATGTCCAGAGCAGTCGGCTAGTTTCTCTCTTTTCAAGAACATATGATTTGACTGGTGATCCACCATCTTCTGCAGGAGGTGACCATGTAAGAGTCGCTTTTTCTGCTGAAACATTGCTGATCTCAATAGGCCCCGGAGGTCCTGGAACATCTAAAACTTTCACATGTACGCTCTCCTGCTTAGTGCCAAAAGGATTGGTTGCAGTGATTGTGTATTCTCCAGAATCTTTTCTGGCTGCATATTTGACGGTTAGAGTAGAAGAAGTTGGTGTGGTTGCAATGTGCACAAGCTCTGAAGGTCTAAAATCTTTCCCAGCTTTTGACCATGCTGAAGTTGGGGGTGGTTTGCCACGGATACTAATAGCAGACACTGTAATGGTGTCTCCCGCTTTTACTGTTAAACCTTCCTTCAAAGTAGGATCGATAACAATACTTGGTGCCTCTGTCAAAACAAGCAAACAAACACACAAACAAAAAACCCCAATTGTTATAACAAGAACATAGGGAAAAAAAAAAAAGAAAGAGGATTTGACATTAATTATTCAAATAAAATTCTGCATTTTTAATGTAATCTACCTACCATACTCATCCTTGCATATTATGGTTCCTGTGGATTCAGATGGAGGACTGATAGCTCCAGCAGTGTTCTTTGCTCTAATTCTGAACTCATATTTGGAGCCTTCAGTGAGGTCAGTTACAGTAAATGCACAGTCTGGAACATTCACATGATTAGCTTTTGTCCAAGTCTTTGAGGGTAAATCACGCTTTTCAACAATATAGCCAGTTAACTTATGTCCACCATCATATTTTGGTTCTGTCCAAATGAGTGTTACTGAGTTCCTAGTTACATTGATAACTTCAGGTTTCCCAGGGGGATCTAGAAGAAACAAAAATAAATAGTGGTCAAACTAAAGTTATTTAAAATCTCAGAATTTTCCTTTTTATTCTCCTCATGACTTACCAATAGGATCAAGTGCCACAACTGGTTCAGATGGTAGACTTGGTTTACCTACTCCAGCCATATTGATTGCCATTACTCTGAATTCATATTCCAGACCTTCAGTTAACCCTGTCACTCTGAAATCTTTCGTTCTTATTGGCGTTTTATTTGCTCTCTTCCACAGAAGACTATTTCTTTCTTTGACTTCAATGTGATAACCTAGAAGATAAATGGTGAGATGAAAATACGAGGGGTTGTCTAGAAATCTTCATTTCTCATAGCATTGTGAAACATCATACAGCCTGTATGGCATGTCACACAGGCATTGTGCAAGAGGAACACTGAAAACCAGATTAAGAAATGGATGTGAACATACATACATTACAGTTGTATGCAACTGCAATGACAAGATGTTTGTAAATGCAAATTGCTAATTTTATAGACTCAAGTGATGTAACACATAGGTGAGTTTGTTTTTCTTTCTTTAGATATTTTGGCTTTGTGCAAAAATATTGTTTCTCAGTTAGTCTTTCCCCGACTTTTAAGTTAAATTTTTAAAAAAATTCATCATAGAGAAAGAGTAGGAAGTAAAAGAGTGAACTCAGTCAATCAAACAATCACTCAATTTAAAGCATAAATACCTGATAGTTTTATCTTACCCTTTGACACAGAGAAAGAACTATTAAGAACTGAAATACTAGGGAGGCTTTTTGGGATATACCTGTGATTGGTGAGCCTCCAGTTCTTTTGGGATCAGTCCAAGTTAAAGCTACAGATTCATGCCGAACATCAACAATGTTGGGAGGTGGAGGAGCATCAGGCACATCTGAGCAACATAAAAAAGATGCAGTAACATTAAAAATGAATATCACTCCTAAAACACTTTTTTCAATTTTGAAAATTACAGTGGATACTTACCAAATGGATGTTTTGCAATGACAGGGTCAGATTTAAGACCTTCACCTACACCGTATTTATTTTCAGCCCTGATCCTGAATGTATATTCATTTCCTTCATGAAGTCTTGTAACTCTAAATGTGGTTTTCTGGACTGCAGAGGCACAAGTCACCCACTTATTGTTTACATTATCTCTCTTCTCCAGGACATAGTTAGTGATTTCTGAACCACCATCATCTTTCGGAGGGCCCCACTTTAAGGTTATGGCATCGGCTGTGACTTCTTCAAATTTCACCGGACCTGTTGGTATGCCAGGTTTGCCAACAACTTTCACAGAAATAGTGCCTTCCTTGCTGCCAACAACGTTCTTCAGAGTTATTGTGTATTTTCCAGCATCAGCTTTCTGGCAGTCATGTACTACAAGTGTGGTGTTAACTGCTGTAGATTCAAATGCAACTCTTCCACTCTCAGTAAGTGCCTGGTCTTCATCTTTCTTCCAAGTTACAGTTGGGACAGGCTTGCCTTTAACTGGGATTTTAAGACGGAAATTGCTACCCTCTTTAGCTATATAGCACAAATCAGGCAGATCTCTTAAATCAAGATCAGGTGCCACTGTAAAAATAAAAGAAATCTATTATTCAACTATGCATAAACTCTGTGATAAAATTAAGATGCTGTTTTAAAGGCATTTGATTTGTATGTATGCATAGTAATGATAGTAAATATAAAATAAATGTAATTTGGGTAAGTGAAGCACTGAATTAATGATCTTAAGTTTCTTCTTACCAACATCATCTCTTGCTACAATTGTGAGCTCTGTTGGAGTTCCGTATCCAGCATCATTTTGGGCTCTCACTCTGAAAGTGTATTCTTGTCCTTCTTTTAGGTCTCTCATTGAAAAATGGAGGTTCTTTGCCTGCATGACTTCTTGCCATTTATCTTCACCAATCAGGAGCTCAACAACATATGCAAAAATACGGCTTCCACCATCACTGATAGGTTTTTTCCATACTAAATTGCATGATGATTTTGTTACAGCTGAAGCTTTTAGATCCACAACTGGCCCAGGTGTTTCTAGAAGG
This sequence comes from Fulmarus glacialis, assembly GCF_000690835.1. Lineage (NCBI taxonomy): Eukaryota > Metazoa > Chordata > Aves > Procellariiformes > Procellariidae > Fulmarus > Fulmarus glacialis. The sequence goes on along the minus strand of NW_009203252.1, from coordinate 17,587 downwards.
AAGAAAAGCGTAGTAAGTGTACATTCAAGCTAAAAATAAAAATGATTGGAATACCAAAATAGGCAAAATAGATTCATTTTTCTTACCAGAAGCTTTAACAGCATCACGAGTTTCACAGGGGTCACCAATACCATATTCATTTTCAGCAAAAACCCTGAAGAAGTAAGATTTGCCTTCTTCTAAGTTAGTTATCCTGCAGCTTGTCTTTGGACATTCTGTTGTTACTGTGGACCATGACTTTCTTTCTGCATCACGTTTTTCAACGACATAATTTGTGATTGGACTGCCACCATCTATTAGCGGAGGTTCCCATGTAATGAAGGCAGAATCCTTAGATGCTTCCTTTACAATCAGGTTTACTGGAGGGCCTGGAGTATCTAGATAAACACAACAACCCCAACATTTGATTTAGTAAACAAAATGCAAAAAATTAATCGGTTAAAAAGTTAACAAATATATTATAATGGGGAAAACCCTGACACTTACCAAGTACTTTTACAACAATCGTGTATGCCTTTTTGCCACAGCTGTTCTCCAGGCTGAGGACGTATTTTCCAGCATCATATTTGTTTACATTTTCACAACGCAGGAAGGTATCAAAATCAGTTGACTTGATGTCTAATCCTTGTCTATCTCTTAGGTTGGCACCCACTTTAGACCATGTAATCTTTGGAGGTGGACGTCCTCTTACTGGCACATAAAGTCTCATTGTGACTCCAGCACGCAACACAAGGACTTTCCGTAGTTCTGCATCAAGTTCTCCTTCAGGAGGAACTGTGTGTTTAACAAAAACCATGCAATTAAAACATCATCTTTAAGACTATCACTCAAGGTACTGTGACAAAAAGTCCCTCTTTTCTGGCATTTCACTAGATTAACCAACTTGTTCTCATGCCCATGATGATGTTAGTGAGTTAGTGTCCTGACTCCCATTTCAAGATCATTTGCAAACTTGGCATTTTTTTGCACTGATGTAATTTCCTTTTTTTCTGCCTTTGCCACCATTTACATTACTTATCATATGAAGAAGTCTCCTAGTTCCTCTAGAGCTCAAAGGAGTTTCAAAGCCTCCTGGACTGTACTGCTTATCTTGAACCAAGACAGTTCTGTGAAGCAATGCTTTTGTATATACAGCAAAATGCATAGAGAAGCCTGCATGGCTCTCAAGGAATAAGTGTCATACAATTAAATAGCGTGCCACACAGGTGCTTAGAATAGTAATCTTGGCTTCAGATTATTTAGAAGACACAAAGAAGACTGAAAGTTTTAAGAATACAAGAGAGATCTGAAAAGTCTAATTTTAGGATTAGAGAAAGAAAAAAATTCTTGGAGATCCAAAATAGGAGGCAGAAGAGTATCTAGCATACAAATGAAAAAAGCAGACACCAGTCAGATTCTACTCAGTTCCTAACTGCCCAATTCTGTTCTAAATTAGCCACTTTTAGCCTCCATTTTTTGAGAAATGACACATTGCAAATTAATGTGCTTCTGTGATCTGTGACAAACCCTGTCTTTGGAACCCATCCCATGAATTAAAGCAAAAGTCAACAAGGTAATTTGTTTTCAGTGAACATACTTAAAATGTCTTTGGCAGTGTGTTTATCAGGAACATCACTTGGATCACTGTATCCAATCTTATTGACAGCATAAACGCGGAACTGGTACTCTGTATCTTCGATCAGCCCTGTTACCACGAATCGCGTAGCCTGTAAGTTCTTGGGTAGATTACATCTGACCCAGTTGTCTGTGTCAGCTCTTTTTGCTTCCACTAGATAACCAATAATTGGGCTTCCTCCATCATATGCTGGTTTGCTCCATGACAGGCTAATCGAATTACGAGTAGTATCGACCACTTTAGGGAAAGCAGGTGGGCCAGGAGGGTCTGAGAATTAAAATAACATAAAGTTATCATACCAAATGCTGTACAAAAGTATTTGGAAATAACTATGGAAAATATCTGAGACTTTTAGCTTACATTGAGGATCACGAGCATACACTGCTTTAGATGGTGCGCTAGGCTTGCCAGGTCCGGCCTTATTCAACGCTATCACCCGGAACTCATATTCTGTTCCTTCCTGGAGTCCAGTAGCCTTAACAGTTCTTTCAATGACAGGTTTTCTGTTTACCTTTGTCCAGTTAAGAGCCTTAGTTTCACGCTTCTCAAGTATATAACCAGTTATTGGGGATCCACCATCACTAGCTGGTGGCTTCCAGCTAACAGTCATAAAGTCTTTCGTCACATTGCTTATTATCGGTGGATCACAAGGTCCGGGTACATCTGTGAAGATTTATTTGAAAGTTATGTTCACATTCATAAGGTGTACACAAAAAAACAGTGACTAATGAAGCTATCCCACAAAGCACTTACCATATGGATTCTTAGCAACTGCTGGTTCAGTCAAGATAGGGTCTCCAACACCATATTTGTTTTCAGCACATATGCGGAACTGATACTCATGTCCTTCTATTAGTTTCTCCACTGTGCAACTTGTAATGGGTACATTGGCACTGACTTGGGCCCAGTTTGGCCTGCTTGTTTCACGCTTGTCTACAATGTAGTTAGTAATTTCTGAACCTCCATCTTCCAGAGGAGGCTCCCAAGAAAGCATTGCACGATCTGCATACATATGTTTGATTTTAACGGAGGCTGGTGGACCAGGCTTATCTAGAAGAATTAACATCACATTGTTATAGCTCTATCTCTTGCTTTATCATTTAATCACTTAATCATTTAATAATGTATTTATTAACAGACAGTTTTTAGCTTACCAAGTACTTTAAGCTTAATGGTTGCTGACTTTGATCCACTTGCATTTTCAGCAGTAATAGTATAGTCTCCTGTTTGCTTCCTGTTAACACTGAACAACTCAACTGTAGCAAGATTTCTCTTTGTGGTGATCTTAACACCTTCAGATGGCTTTAAAACTTCTTCTTCTTTCTTCCAGGTGATTGTTGGCATTGGTTTGCCATATACATTTGCCTCCAGACGCACATTAGTTCCAGCTTTTACTGTAAGCTGTGATTGCATAGACAAATCCAGCTCTATTCTGGGGGGAACTGAAAGGAAAGAGCCCAAGAGTTAATCAATCTAGTAAGAGATAAACATCTCATTCTTCCCATGAATGCTAGTTCAATATGCACAGATTCTTATCAGAGTTCTCTCATGCTTTTACATTTCTTACCATTTTCTGGGTGAATGGTCACTGGATCGGAAGGTTCTGAAGGTCGGCTAATGTTAACTGCTGTCTTCGCAATTGCTCTAAATTGATATTGCGCATTTTCTTCCAAATCAGTAGCAGTGTACTCTTCTACGGGTATTTGATGTGGAGTTGTATTGCACCGAACCCACTTATCACCAGGTAATTTGCAAGCCTCAACAAAGTAGCCAATCAGTTTGCTACCACCATCATGTTTTGGTCTTGTCCATACCAGTGATACAGTACTCTTAGTGACATCAATAACTTCAGGTTTTCCAGGGGGATCTAAGGCAAATAAGATCATGTTATAGTCTGTTTTGCCAAAAAAGCTAACATATTAAAAAATGGCTTTAATAGTGCTGGATCCTATTTACAGCATACCCAGACAGTGCACTCACAGCTCAGTCATGGTAAACATTAAAATATAAACATAAGGGCAAACTGAAGATCATAAAGAGTTGCAGATATATTGAAAATGACCATAAAACCAGTAGTCTGTTGCAAATTAGTGGTATGTTTGGCTTACCAACTGGTGCTCTTGCTGTGACAAACTCAGTTGGTTTGCTAGGTTTACTTGCTCCAGCTCTGTTCAATGCATAAATTCTGAAAGTATACTCAAGACCTTCGATGAGGCCCACACAAGGGTATTCGGTGGAGCGCACAGCTGTGTCATTAGCTTTCACCCACAGTAAACTGTTTCTTTCTTTGCGCTCAATGAGATAACCGGTGATTGGACTGCCTCCATCACTATCTGGTTTATCCCAGGCAACAAAAATGCAGTCCTTATTGACCTTGGTAATACGTGCATTCTTTGGTTCACTAGGAACATCTAGAAAGAAATACAAAGATGGATATCAATCACATGCTTTCTTACTAGGAAGACTAAAAAGAGAAATGCTGCTATCAGAAACTGACATACCAAATGGGAACCTTGCAATCATCTTGCCAGAAGTAAGCGGCTCAGAAATCCCAAAACGATTTTCAGCACGAACGCGGAACATGTACTCTTCTCCAGGAATCAGTTTTCCAATTCTGCAGCTTGTCTTTGTGACAGAAGCTAAAGCTGTTACCCAGTCTCCTCGGCTTACATCACATTTCTCAACTACATAGTTTGTAATGTTACTGCCACCATCTTCGAGAGGTATATGCCATGCAAGAGTGCAAGCATCAGCATCTATTTCAGAAATATCAAATGGAGGCTGTGGTGGACCTGGTTTATCTGCACAAAAAAGTATATTGAGAAAGAAGAGATGAAAGAAAATGGCAACCACTGGAATATACTAAAACTAGTTTTGTGTAAAGCTGGGTTTAAAAATAATCAAATGGAACATACCCATGACTATCACTCTGATTTTCTGACTATCAGTACCAGAACTATTTTCTGCAGTAAGAGTGTAAAAATCAGAATCTTTTCTAGTCACATCCTTAATGATAAGAACAGAAGACTTTTCTGCTTTATGCACAGCAAGGCGACTAGATGTAATTACATCTTGATCTCCTTTCAACCATTTGCAGACTGGCTGAGGCTTCCCGTATACATGAGCTTCAATTCTCAGTTTCTTTCCAGCTTTAATGTGAACGTGATCAGGCATCAGGATCTTAGGTGGGACTGAAAAAAAATCACACAGAGACATATAAATTCAACTCCTGTGACACATTAAATTACTTTTTCTTATGTTTTCATTTGAAAGTTCTCTGCTTCTCTCTCAAGTGGAATCACCAGTAGGAATGACTTGATAATTTTTAATTTAGGTTCCACTTATGGACAACTAGAGATTCTGCAGTGGGCAATATCTATTCCAGTCTTACTTTTACATTCTTGTACAGTTTATAAGGGAATATTTTTGAGTTTGTATTGCCTTCTCACATGTTTGTATAGAGACTTGTGCACTATTAATGCATGACACATAATTCCTCTGTATCTGGAACTTGTCATAGCTCACTTATGGCTGATTTTCTACAAGACAAACATGAAGGAGGAGAGAAGAAAGACTGAAGTTTTTGCTGAACTAAACCCATTTCCACAGTCAATCTTTTTATACCCTTGAACTATTCTTCAAGTAGAGCTCCTTCTACTTCTTCTTTTGCACAAAATCTTTCTGATTTCTTCCAAAAGAAACCCGGCGGTATGTTTGGTGTACTTTTCTTCCTGCCATTGGCTAGTTTTCATTCTCTTTTGCTCCTGTACATCTCTTTTCCTCTTTCCACATCACAAATGAAGAAGGTTCTTCTCATCTGCCCCCTACCCCTATGTCTTCCTGTGCCTCAGGGGCCCTACCAACTTAATTAGTCCTCCCTGCGTTTCGTTTTACATTCTCAACTGACTCTACAATATAAACAACTTGTTTTCTCTTCTCTTAAAACAGCTTCCACTTTTGGCCCCATTTATCTCTCAAACTAGCACTTTGACTTTTTCCCTTTCATTTTAAGTTCATTGAAGGTATTTATTGTTTCACCTTAGTTCCTATCTTCTTGTTCCAACTGCAACCATACCTGCAAAATTCTTTAATAATTATGAATTAGTGGTCAACTTTCATTATTTCTGATGTGTCAAAATATTCAATAGAGTTAACCATAAACCTCCAGATGACTTCATAAAGCATATGTCTTTCTGGGACTCACTCAAAGAACTAGAATACTTGCTCATTTCATTATTAAAGCAGAATATTGCAACATAGGTAGCATTGAAATTGTTACTTACCGAGTTGTTCTTTAATTTCAAATATTCCTTCAGTTTCTCTTGGCAAACTTACTCCTACAGCGTTTCTAGCTGCCACTCTAAACTTGTACTTCTTTCCCTCTTTCAGACCAGCTACAACAATAGAGAGATCTTTAACAACTGAATATTCTGTCCAGCGATCCGCTGGTTGGTCATCTTCTTTGTAGCTAACAATGTACCCATCGACTTTAGAGCCTCCATCACGCAGTGGTGGCAGCCAGCCTAAAGTAGCACTATTCTTCGTAATTTCAGTAACTTCAAGTTTTCTTGGTGGATCAGGTTCACCTTTCAGGGGAAAAAAAAAGAAACACATTAAACATTGAATTTCCAAGATTTTCTAACTATTGAATAGTTGTTGAATTATTGGATGCTATCCATGCTAACTCAACAAGGACAATATGAAAAAGAGCAGAATTCTTAATAATTGCAAAGGTATTATATTCATAGATTGTATTATTTGAAAGAAACTGACACAGAAATATTTATGTTTATCATTGACTAGTTAGTAGCATTGTCCAAATTAGAAACAGCAACTTTCAAAAAATGCAAAATATTACCAGAATTAGAGAAAAATATAAAATGTTCATAAAGGCATACTTACTTAGGGGATCTGTTGCTAGAACTGGTTTTGGTATGTCACTTGGAACACCTGGTCCATATTCATTTACTGCTGTTACTCTAAAGAAATATTCATTTCCAGGTACAAGGTTAGCTATTTGGAAACTAGTTTTCTTTAGTTCTGCAGTGACTGTTCCCCAGGTCTTCCTCTCAGCCTCACGTTTCTGCAGGATGTAATGAGTCACTGGGCTACCACCATCATTCTCTGGAGGTGCCCATGAAAGATGGCATGACATCTTGGTGACATCTGAAACCTTGAAGTCCGACACAGGTCCAGGAGTATCTATAAACAAATTTCAATTTATGCTAGTCTTTTCTTCTTTAATAAGTTAAAATCAAAGGGGGCTAACAGCTTCCTATACAAGGGGAGTTAGTGTTAGCTAATACAGTTGTGCTCAAAAACTGTAGCACCTGGGGGTCATAAACATTCTTGCAATGAACATTCAATATAGTTAAAAAATTGTCTAGAGGTATTTCTCTCATTACTTACCCAGGACTCTGACGTTCACAAATACAGCCTTTTCTCCAGCTACATTAACAAGTGTCAATGAATATTTGCCTGAGTCATCACGTGTTGAATCGGGGATGACACAGAAGGCCATAGTGTCAACCAGATCAACTTGTCCTTTTCTGATAACATTATCAACACCCATTCTTCTCCAGGTGACTTTTGGTGCTGGGCGACCCCTAACAATGGCAAAAAGTCTAATAGGGCATCCTGCCCTGACTGTGACTAACTTTCTCATGCTTGCATCCAACTCAATCTCAGGAGGTTCTGAAAGACAAAATTAGAGAAATAAAATGCGAAGTTCAGCACATGAAATAAAACAAAACCAGACCAAATAAAGATTGTATTCCCCTCCTCATAAAGAGGATGGGAAAACTCACCAAGTATTTCTTTGGGAGACACAGCTTCTTTCAGTTCAGCTGGTCGGCCAAGGCCAACCTGGTTTTGGGCAGAAACTCTGAACTCATACAATTGGTTTTCATCTAGGCTGGTGGCTGTAAATTCTGTATGAATAACTTGGGCAGCAACATTGCATCGTTTCCATCCTGCTTCAGGATCAGCACCCTCAACTTTTGGTCTGATTTCCACAACATATCCAATAATTGGAGCACCACCATCATACACTGGTTTTCCCCAGCCAAGGGTTATGGAACTCTTCGTGCTATCAACCACTCTCAAATTTGTGGGAGGACCAGGTGGTTCTGAAAGACAATAAAAAATACAGATAAGAACAGGGTTGTGCAATTTAGCAATCTGTTATGTTAATATTAAAACAAAATACAGTAGAACACAGTGGTATGATACCTATTGGGTCTTTTGCTACTACAGGTCTTGATGGCAAGCTTGGTTCTCCAAGTCCGACTTCATTTTCGGCACTGACGCGGAACTGATATTCATGACCAGGGATGAGATTAGTAACCTTCTTGCGTCTCTCTGGGATTGCAGTCTTAGTAACAGGAACCCATCTTAGTGATCGTTTCTCTTTCTTCTCTAAAATGTATCCTGTAATTGATTTGCCACCATCATATTCTGGTGGATTCCAAACTACAGTCATCTCTTCTTTGCTAACTCTTGTGACATCTGGAGGGTCGGGGCGTCCAGGTCTATCATATTTTGTTTTTGCAATAATTGGGTGTGTTTCTGTTGGTGGACCAGTGCCCATTTTATTCTCTGCACGAACTCTGAATATATATTCATTACCTTCAATGAGGCGTGTCACATTTGCATAGTTTGTTAGGACAGAGGAAGAGTATGTAGACCAAACCATACGCTTGCTTTCACATTTTTCCAGGATGTAGTTCTGTATTTCACAACCACCATCATCTTCTGGAGGGTCCCAAGTAACAGTACATCTATCACTTGAAATGTCAGTGACTTTCAAGTTTCTTACAGGACCTGGTTTATCCAAGACAATAACAGTAGCATATGCTACAAAACTACCAGCTGTGTTAGTTGCAGTAATCACATATTTCCCACCATCACTACGCCTTGATTTTGTGAGAACAAACTTAGATGTGTCAGAAGTTGTTTCAATACTGACTCTTGGAGATCTGGTTAGATCTGTGGCATCTTTGTCTTTTGTCCATACAACTTCAGGCTGTGGTTTTCCCCTGACTCCAGCCTCAATTCTAATTGTGTCACCTGCTTTCACAGTTAGCACCCCACTTAACTTCAAGTCTAGCACTGGTTTCTGCAGATCTTCCTTCACAACAACTTCAGCTGTTCTTACCCAGTCACTTTCACCTGCCTCATTCTTGGTTTGAACTCGGAATTGGTAAATCTTATTTTCAACACATTTATCTACCATGTAGTGTGTTTCCTTAATGCTGCCTTTGTGAACCCTTTCCCATTCATCTGAATCTTTCAGTTTTCTTTCAACATGATAACTTAAATTGGGACTTCCACCATCATAATCTGGCCTTCTCCATTTCAGATATACAAATGTCTTTCCTTTCTCTGCAATGTGAAGATTTTCTGGCTCTCCAGGCTTGTCAATAGGATTGATGGCAAGGATGGGAGTCTTGGTTTCAATGCAAGGACCTGGACCTATTTTGTTTTCTGCACAAACTCTGAAGAAGTATTCACGGTTCTCTATAAGATTTGCCTTTACTAATCGTTTAGTGATATCAGAGGAGACAATTGACCATCCCCTCTGGCTTGGTTGACGGTACTCTACTATGTAATTTGTAATTTCAGAGCCACCGTTATCCACTGGACTCTCCCAAGCAATCATACAAGAATCTTTTGTGACATAGCTTATTTTCAGGTTCTGACATGGTCCAGGTCTGTCAAGTACATTAACAACAGCAAAAGCTTGGGCATGTCCACAGCTGTTCTTAGCTGCTATTATATATTTGCCATGATCAGATCTTTTGGCTTCTTTCACTTGCAGTTCAACATTAGGTAGATCATGGACTATTTCAACACGCTTTTCTTGGACTAGTACTTTGCCATCTTTAGACCACGTTATGTCAGGATCTGGCCTGCCTTTTACTTTACCAGTAATACGGATTGTTTGGCCTACTCGGACAGTAATTAAGTCTCGACAGGTCACATCTAGGCTTACTTCTGGAGGAGAAAGAATATCCTTTGCAAGTACAGTTTCTGCCAGTTCTCTTGGTTCTCCCTCTCCCACAATGTTGACAGCTTTTATTCGGAATTTATATTCATTTCCTTCTACTAACCCAGGTACTCTGAAAGCACATTGTCTAATGAGTTCATCCTTATTAATCCTATTCCACTGCTTAGTTCCAGTTTTCTGACATTCCACAATGTATCCCAGAATTGGGCTGCCACCATCTTTGAGGGGCTTTGTCCACACAAGATCAGCTGTTTCTTTGGTTTTGTCTTTTAATTTTGGATTTATAGGTGGTCCAGGAGGAGTGATAGGACGTGACGCTTTTATTGGATCAGAGCTTGGAGATGGTTTGCTTAAGCCGACCATGTTTTCCGCAAAAACTCTGAATTCATATGTGTTGCCTTCAAAAAGACCAGTGACTCTGTATTTCATGTCAAGTATTGGTGTCTTATTGACACGCACCCATTTACCAGATGCTTCCCGACGTTCAAGTATGTAACCAGTTATTGGAGTTCCACCATCAGATTTTGGTAGGGTCCAAGACACTGTTGCAGCACTTTCTGTAATATCATAAACAGTTGGTTTACCAGGTGGGGATGGTGGATCAAACATATGTTTAGCAACTGTTGGTTCTGAATCAAGAGGCGCACCAATGCCTATCTTATTTTCTGCCCGAACACGGAAAATATATTCACAGCCTTTCTGCAGTCGTGGAATCTTAATTTTTGTGTGACTTGTTCCAGAGCTAACCACTCCCCAAGTTTCTTTCTTTGATTGACGTTTCTCAACAATGTAATTTATTATAGGACTCCCACCATCATCTTTAGGAGGGCGCCAAGAAATAACCATATGTTCTGGTGTTACTTCAAGAATATTAATAGGACCAGTTGGTGGGCCAGGAACATCCAAAACTGTAAGATGTAGAGCAACAGTTTTGCTGCCAGCTGCATTAGATACTGTGAGTAGATATTCTCCCGTATCTCTTCTTATACAGTCTTTGATGGTAAGTACAGTTGAATAATTGTCAGTCTCAATCTTGTGTCTGCCATCTGTTTTAATTTCAATGTCATCAGTAACCCATTTTGCTGTGGGAACTGGCACACCTCTCATAATTGCAGGAAGTCTCACTGTGGTGCCAGCTTTAACAACGAGACCTTCAATTAACTTCACATCTAGTTCCACGGATGGAGGTACTGAAATTAGAGAAAAATAGAAATTACATTTTCAGGGGAAATGCTTGAAAAAAGAGAGAAAGAATCAGTGAAACACCATGAAAAACTAACAATTACCTAGTTTTTCTTGACACTCTATTGGTATAGTTGTATCTGGAAGGCCAAGACCAACAATATTCTGAGCTCTCACACGGAATTTGTATATTTTTCCTTTTTGTAGGCCCGTAACAACACAGTCTAGCATAGGGACCGTCTGGAACTTTGTCCACTCATCTGCACCATCTTCCTGATATTCCACCAAATATCCAGTTATCTCAGCACCACCATCACGATCTGGTCGATTCCAAACAAGGGAAACTTCGGTCTTGTCAACATCTACATGATGCAGATTCTTTGGTGGCCCTGGAGGATCTTTTAAAATACAGAACCAAAATGGTTACTAGGATGGCCAATCTACGGTAGCAGTGTACCATGTTCACATTAATACCAACAAGATAATCTCAAAAATTACCAAGAACAGTATGAACAAAACAAATCATATAACTGAAAAACACTTACGCAGTGGATCTATAGCTTTAATAGGCTTGAGTGTTTCCACATATGGACCTCTACCAAACTGATTCTCAGCTGCAACTCGGAAGAGATACTGAGTGCCTTCCATCAGATATTTAGCCATGTGACTGCGTTTCTTGGAGGATGATGAGATGGCTACCCACTGTGCAGAAGCTACATCTTTTCTTTCCACTACATAGTTGGTAATGACAGAGCCACCATCATCTTCTGGTTCCAGCCAAGTGAGATAGCAAGAATCGCTTCTAACTTCACTGATTTGCAGATTTCTGGGTGGACCAGGCTTATCTAATATTGAAAAAAATAGAATCTGTTATTTATTTGATAACCAAAGCATCTTTTACAAAACCTAGTAAATTTCAAGAGAAATTATTATATTTCATGTAATTTTTAGTCCTTTTTCTACTGTGTATTTATAAGAAATACTCGGTTTATTCATATTTTCCAGACATTCCTTTATTTCTTAATCTCTATTTGTAGAATAAAAACATGGGTATAAAAGGAACATCAAAAAGTTTACCTAAGACAACAACTTTTACTGAAACAGTCTTTGAACCAGCTGGATTTTCAACTGTCAGGGAGTAAATTCCACCATCTTCATGGACAGTGTTACGAATTTCAAGCTTGCTGCCAACTCCTGTCACCTCAATATCAGCTTTTGGTGAGACTTCACGATCTTCTTTCTTCCAAGAAACTTTTGGGAATGGAACACCTTTAATAACAGCACTAAGCCTCAGGGTATCTCCAGCTTTTACATGCTGTTCTCGGGCCATATTTGCATCAAGTATCAGCTCAGGAGGTTCTGGAATCAAAATGATATATTTTTAGAAAAGGAGGAAAAAAGTCTCTTGTTAGGTAAACTTATCTGATTTTATTAAACTCACCAAGTCTGTCCTTTACTTCTACTGGATCAGGAACATAGGCTGGTTCAGATTCACCTGCTGCATTGACTGCCTTGACCCTGAACTTATAAGTCAAACCCTCAGTAAGGCCAGTGACTTTGTATTTTGTTTCAGGACAAGAATCTGCTGCAAGATTGGCCTTTTTCCATTCTTCATCTCCAACTTTCTGATACTCAACAAGGTAGCCAATTATCTTGCCATTACCATCATGGCGTGGTGGTTGCCAAGATAAATCAACTGAATTTTTAGTTTTATCTACTGCTTCTGGATTAACAGGTGGACTTGGTTTTGCTGTTAAAAAAGCAAGAAAAGAAAGAAATGGGGAAAAAATGAAACCATTAATATGATTTTCTAACTGAAATGAAGAGTGCACTAAAATTTCAATGAGAAATGAAATTTAATAGTTTACCGATTGGATCTCTAGCGAAAATTGGCTTTGATGGTGGACTAGGATCACCAACGCCAATTTCATTTTCTGCTGAAACACGGAATTCATATTGACAGCCTTCAAGGAGATCAGGTACTTTGAACTGAGTACTGGGGAAAATTGGGTCTTTGGTAACTCTGACCCATCTTGTAGCCATTGTTTCCTTCTTTTCTACAATATAGTTTGTTATTGGCTTGCCTCCATCATATGGTTTGTTCCAAACCACTACTGCAGAGTCTTTGGTAATGTCCTTAATGATTGGCTGCTCAGGTGCATCAGGAACACCTGGGGGGAAAAAAAAAAAAAAGAGTTTATGAGCACTACAAACAGAGTAAAGATTAAAGTATCAAAGTAAGATAGCAAATGAATAACATACGGAAACGGTCTTTGGCTTTCATCTCATCAGAGATGAGAGGATCACTTATGCCGTAAAGATTTTCAGCATAAATTCGAATTTGATATTCTCTTCCTTCAAGCAGCTTAGGAATTTTGCATGTTGTCTTAACTGTGGCAGATGTAACTGGCATCCACAGGTCTCTGTGTGCATCCTTCTTCTCAATAATGTAATTTGTAATTTCACTGCCTCCATCATCTAATGGAGGTTTCCAGGAAACTACCATATGATCTTTATGAACTTCATCAAATATAACTGGGCCTACCGGAGGTGATGGGCGATCTGTTTAAAAAAAAATAAAGCATATCCATGCTTTTATATGAACTTCACATAATGACATAGATTAAACAGTGTCAATATAGTAAATATACTATGAAATTAGAAACTTGACATCACAGTTTTAATAAGGAATCAAGACCTCAAGATGATTCCTCTTTAACACGTGTTTGACTCGCTAGACTTAATTCCTTAATGCTTATAAGGTATTTGGTGGTTGATATTTTCTACAGTGTTGACATTCCCTAAATGCATATAGAGACGTTAAATTATTCATGCTGAATAAACTAAGCCAGAGTTAACTATGTACTCAAAATTAAAGAACAGTATTTCAGCATAAATGAGGATGCAGTAAATAAAATTATTGTAATGAAGAACACATTTTAATATTTACATTTTATATAATTCAGTGAATTCTAATCACCACTAAAAATCACATACAACACTGTTGTTTAGTAAAACCTACCAACAACATTAACTTGACAAAATCCTTTTCTTGATCCTGTGCTGTTCTCTACAGTAACACAATATTTGCCTGAGTCTTCACGGACAGATTTTAGTATCCCCAAGCAAAGAGTTGTAGGAGTTGTCTTGATCTTTGTACGGTCATCTTCTTGCACAACAATATCATCCTTTAGCCAAGTAACCTTTGGTGCAGGCTTGCCTGAGTAACGTCCAGTCAGGCTGAAAGCTTCACCAACCCGAACAATAAGCTTGTCTCTAAAGTCAAGGTCAAGTGATGGAGGAGCTGAAAGATGATATTAAAAAACACAGTGCCCACAAATGTCAGCGATATTAATAAGAAAAAGTAAGGAATCAGTAAACATAATCACTGTTTTCAACAGAAATATGAAAAAGATACATACCAATTTCATCCTTGCATGTGATTGGTTTTGTGCAAAACGATGGCTTGCCTTGCCCCACAATATTGCAAGCGCTCACACGATACTCATAGGTGTCACCCTCTTTCAAGCCTTCTACAGTGTATTTCCTATCAAGCATCTTCTCCTTTGTAACTTTGTGGAATTTCTCTTTTCCAATGAGACGGCTCTCTAGAACGTACATGGTGATATCTGAGCCTCCATTATATTTTGGAGGGTTCCAAGTTAATGTAACAGAGTTCTTGGTAACTGCTTTTACTTCCAGGTCTTCTGGACGGTCAGGAACAGCTGTGAATAAACAAAAAAATATGGTAAATGCATTTTTCTGCATATTCATCTCATATGACAGTAATCCAAACCCGAAAATATACTTACTTATTGGATCTCTAATGACAATCTCTTTTGTTGTCTCTGTGAATGGACCCATGCCAATTATATTCTCAGCTGCAATTCGGAAAAAATAGGCTTTCCCTTCAGTGAGTCCCTGAACAGTAGCATTCTGCCTTGTAACTGTGTAGCTTACTGGAGTCCAAGCTCTATGGTCAGATTCACGTTTTTCAATTATGTAGTTGGTAATAGGAGAACCACCATCATCTTCTGGAGTAAACCATGTCAATTTACAAGAGTCACTGGTTAGGTTCTCAGTAAGGAATGGCATTCCAACTGGGCCTGGCACATCTGAAAGCAAAGAAGAAACGGAGTATTTAAGTATACATGCTGAATGTTATGAAATTTTACTTGTTCACAAGGACTGAAGTTGCTATTTACCTAGCACATCAACAATAATAGTCTTCTTCCGCTCACCACCAGCATTCTTAGCAAGAAGAGTGTATATACCCTGATGGCTCCTTTTGCAATTCTTGATGACCAAAGAAGAACTAATAGCTGTTTCTTCAATTCTGGCTTCTTCTGGTAAAGCTTGGTCATCCCTGCTCCAAGTCACTGTTGGAGCTGGTTTTCCTGAGACATATGCTATGATCCGAATTACTCCTCCAGCATGAACAACAATTCTGTCCCTGACACTTGCATCCAAATTAATATCAGGAGCCACTGTGGGAGGTAAACAAAAAAATTCAATTAATTTTTTTTTTCCTCACTTTGACTTAGAGGTACTAAAATATAAATGTAAATATGAATGATAAATACCAATTCTGTCCTTCATTTCAATAATGTCTGTAACTTCTCCAGGCTCTCCGATGCCAGCAGCATTCACTGCTCTAACTCTAAATTTGTAAAAACATCCTTCTTTTAATCCTGCCACAACGAACTTGGTTCCTCTAATTTCTTTATCTTTTACCTGGAAAAAAATATTATAGCATCAGCTAACATCAAGGTATCATCAATTTCATTGTGATGTTTGAAACAAATCTTAAATCAGATGTTGTTTCAGATTTACAAGCACAAGACAGTCTTAAGCATACATGGATCTAGCTTACATAGAATTCTTCAGAATCTGTGTAAAGAAATACAGGACATGGACATACAAGCTATTCTGAAGATTCACCTTTTTGATAATTCTAACAGACAAGGATGTAACAGAAATTACAATAGTCTGTGGTCTCAGAAGAATTACATGTGTTACTGAACAAATAAACTCATATAAGTGAGAGTGGCAAAAAAAAAGGAACTCTTTGTTCTTTTTAAACCTCAATATGAATCCAGTTTACCTGGAAACAGTGCAGGAAATTTAAGTATTACTTAAAATGCACGCAAATGTTTATGGAGATACAAAAAATAGCCAAGGCACGCAACAGTTGAATTTTCAGTAATGCACTATTGAAAAAAGAAGATTTCAGTAATGCACTATCGAAAAAAGTAGGGAAATGTAGGGACATAATAGTTGCAAATGATTTGGCACAGTCTGATACCAGTGAGACTGACTTTTGTGCCAATTCTAACTTGGTCTTGTCTTCTGTTCTTTTATCACAAGTTACCCACATATTTTCTTACATCTTTAAACAGAAATTTAAAAATTTGAAGTTTAGAAAATTGCAAAGTTAACTTGATGTTGTGGAGAGGCAATTACTGACTTTTACATTTGGTCTTATATTTTAAACATATGAAGATAATTATAGTGCAAAAATGTGAACTTTTAGAAAATAACTTGCATAGTGAAAATTTATAAAAAATATGTTTTCTGGAGGGATTTCTATTGATAGACACACAGAGGGAAGACATGCAGATTCTGCAATAGTTTTCCACCTACCCGTTCCCATTCTTCCTTTCCTTCCTCTTTATACTCAACAATGTAGCCAATGACCCTAGAACCACCATCCTTTAGTGGTGGAGTCCACTCCAAGTCTACAGAAGACTTTGTCCAATCAGTAACTTTCGGAATAGGAGGGCCAGGTGGGGCTGAAAAATATCATCATACCATTACAGCATAACAATATATTCTATTTTCTTACTTGAATATTTTCAAATTCAAAAATAAGAATCTAAAATATTTACCAATAGGATCTCTAGCAATTGCTGGATCAGATGGCATGCTTGGTGGACCAACACCAGCTGCATTGATAGCTGAAACACGGAACTGATATTCAGAGCCTTCAATAAGACCTGTAACTTTGTATGAAACCCCCAGTGTCATAGGTTTGATGGGATCACGGTTAACCCTGGTCCATCTCTTTCCGGTAGTCTCTTTGCGCTCCAACCAGTAACCAGTAATAGGAGAGCCACCATCATGTTCTGGTTCTTCCCAGTTTACAGTCATTGAGTCACGTGTTATACTGCTAACTGTTGGCTTGTCACAAGGTCCAGGAACAGCTGGGGGAAAAAATTCACAGATAGCTTGTAAGAAAAATGCTAAAGGAAGATGGAGATAGATAGAATGCAAAACAGAGCTATGCACATGGTCATAGTTGCATTAGGTAGTTACCTATCTGCACAAGACTCCTTCCTTCATTCACCTTCCCATCCCTATTCAGGTACATATACTTCTGTGAAACATAAAGTATCTTTCCTTCAAATAACGATTGTCAAAAATGAGTTTTTCTCACCTTCCTGGATCAGTACCTCATTTCAGTGCCAGTTTTGGCTGGGATAGAGATAAATTTCTTCCTAGTGCTGTGTTTTGGATTTAGTATGAGAAGAATGTTGATACCACACCAATGTTTTTAGTTGTTGCTAGTACCCTGCTAGTACCCTGCTAGTCAAGGACTTTTCAGCTTCCCATGCTCTGCCAGGTGCACAAGAAGCTGGGAGGGAGCATAGCCAGGACAGCTGGCCCGACTGACCAACGGGGTATTCCATACCATATGACATCATGCTCAGTATATAAATAGGAGGCGTGGTCCAGGAACTAGTGATTGCTGTTTGGGCATTGGTCGCCGGGTGGTGAGCAAT
>NW_009203251.1:0-5432 GCF_000690835.1 Fulmarus glacialis | reverse complement strand
GCTGCGTGGGGTTAAACCACGACAGTGAGTAATCAAAATTAGTAAACTTGTTGTACCTTTATTCTTCTTTTAATCAAAATCTAGATCAGTCCAACCTGCTTCTGTAACAAAATAGTTCTTGTGTACCACCACGGCAAAGTTCACTTATGCTGCATGAATTTCTTTTATCTATACCTTCTGTGTTTGGACGTTTAAGAAGGAACAAACATGTATGTGTCTCCCCATGACGAACACCAGAGCCAGACAGAGCTACAAGACACTTGAAATTTTCAGACCCGTTGTGTCTTCTGGTTTGGCAATGTCACTAGGCAGCAGCTGAGACTTGTGATAGTTCCTGTCTAACCCCGAGGAAGAAAACCTCCCTTATGAGCCACAGCCAGGGTTTCTGGTGGTTAGTGACTGCAGGACCTGCTATCTACAGACACTCTTGTGTGGTGGCTGGCTGGCTAATTAGTACCCCTCAGTTTTGTTTTAAATAGTTGCTTCAGGGGAAGCCCTTGTGTATTGCTTTCCCTGGTACCCCTATGTGCTTTTATTAGAACTACCCAGTGAGTTGAGCTGGTGACCCACACGGGGCTGAGGAACATGCATAAGAAGGAAGGAGCAGCCAAAGGAGGCAGTTACGCACTGACCCCAAACCTCTGCTGCTGCTGTGAAACCTCAGGACATCAGTGTGCTGTGCTGCCACGGGCGGCCGGGGCTTGCTGTGTGCTCCCAGTGTGGCTCTGGAGGGACCGAGACCCTTTGATAACATGGGGGAGTTGGGCTGATGGCCAGCTAATGGGTGGTGGCTCGAAAGAGCAGAGCTCGGGGGAGTCCACGGCCTACGCCGCTTCTAAATACTGCCCTGTGCAATGGAGGAGGGCTTTGGGGTCTGCCGGTGGAGGGAAATGTGGAGCAATAGCCCAACTCTGCCAATCCCACAACTGAGATGCCCCAATGAAGGAGCTGGGAAGGAGTTGCAGTTGCTTTGACTGCCAGAGGTCCCCGTAACAGGTAAGGGATCCTGAAACAGTGGTGAACACTAATGCCATGGCCCAAAAGCCCTGACAGCTAGACAGGGTTACAAACGCCCCTGGGCTATCACCTGATGAGCTGGTGAGGCATCTTGTTGGTCAAGTTGGGATCTATATATATTAGACTGGGGGAGCACGCAGGAGGAACAACTCCATTAGCAGCATGGCCAAGAATAATACAGAAAATCCCATAGTGTGGTTGACCTTGAAAAAACATGTCAAGAAAGGCTGAGAACTATCCATGCTCTCACCCTACAGGCTGGGACTTACAGATCTTCCAGAAAGGCAAGGGAGAGACCATAGCAGAGTGGGGTGGAAGGTCCTTTAGAGATCTGGCACCATGAGCCAAAGACTTGCACAGGGAAAAGGTCAGAGCTCACCTAATGCTGTTGGAGGAATTGGAGCAAGAGATCAAATCTGTCTGATGCATAATTTTACTCCCTAAAAAAGGAAATGCCCATAGTGCATCAAGGGAACACTGTTTATTGCTCTCTTCAGGTCTGGGTGAAGCCCTACTGCTATAGGATTCATGATCCTATTGGTACCTTCAGCAGTGGTTTTAATTGTTGTTCATATGTTGTTCATATGAATCATGTGGTTGTTTTCTAAAATATAGTAAATTACTTAAACAGCCATTATATTCTGGGGTTTGCAGGGGCAAGAAGTGAAGTTTGTAATAGACACTTGTTCAGTCTGTTAGGGTGTTAACCCCTGTAGCCTGGTCAGCAGGGAGGAGGGATGGACTCCATGGTAAGCATATGTTTAATTTGTAATAGTGCTGGCCCCATCATCTAGTTCTAAGGGTGGAACATATTGGGCATAAATTGCAGGTTTTTGGTAGCTGGGGGCTTCAGGGGTGCCCTATGTGGGAGGACGCCGTGCCCTGGGCCAGTCACTGCCAGTGCCAGATGGCTCTAACTCCAGCGTAAATATCTTCTGCAAGCCAGAACTTCATTGAGGGGAGCCTGTGGCGACCCTATGCAAACGTGCCTAAGCAGGAGCAAGGGAGAGGAGAAAGGGAGGGGGCACAAAAGAGCCACTTGAGGAGAAATGGAAGAGACACATGGAAGGAGACATTGTTGGGGACGTGATGGGGCATGTGCTTTTGGAAGGAGGCGCTTCATGCTGGAGCAGGTACGCCTCTGAGGAGACTGCAGCCCATGGATAGCATATTGGATCCGACACTGAAGAAAGACTTCCAGTATATGTTACCAAATTGCAAATCTGCTGCCAGGCAAGTAATTAGATAATCGCCTAACCTATTTTTGAGGTTTCTAGTGAATGTAGCACAGATGGTTTCTTCTCATCCAAAATGTTAAAATTAATCTGCGAGACTAGCATGAATGGGAAGGCCAGAGGACAAAAGAGCTGGATCTCAGTGTACTCCAGAGCTCACCGGCCTTCTTGTGAGTCCTATATCTTGACAGCAAAACTGAGAGGCTTTCAAGTCGGAAAAGGGGAAAAAGAAGGAGGCACTAAGGTGAGCTTTTTCTTGGAGAACACTTGAGCTCTTTGCTTTTCTGATTTATGAGGGCAATGCATCAAAATATTTTAATGATATGTTTTTTAAAATCAGCAACTTTAGAACAAAATTATGAAGCTGTGGCCTGAGGGAGCTAGAGTTGCAAATGCAGTTTACCATCATGAAAGAAAATGTGTAAGTATATCAGTTGTCTAAGAGATTAGAATCACTATTTCTATAAGGCAAATCATGACAAAATATCCCAGAAGAGAGCTAAAAAGGTCCAGGCATTTCTCTCAACAATTTTTTAAAGGTCAAGAGAGAACTTAAAAAGAAAGAAAAAAGAAAAGAAAATAATTTGTTGTCCATCGTTTGGTACTGAAACATGAGAATTTGACTAGCTCTGTGCAAGCGGTTGCACACCAAGCTGTGTCATTGCGATGGCTCTCTTATGGGCTTCTAAGGTGTATTACGAGTTGTAACATGCTGGAGAAAAATACTGTTCTCACTCTGATCTGGTGATTCTCACCAGGAGAATGAATGACCTCTTGAACCCATTTTGAATTGTGGCAGCAGGCCTGTTTTATTGCATGTTGGCCACAGTCTTTGTGGCAGAGAGATAGGGTCAGATATCTATTGGAGGGTTACTTTTTTTAGAAAGCACAGGGGTTTTTTAAACTTTGTTGTACTAAATATTTCTGTAGCCCTGAATACTTGAATCATTTGCAGCCATCCTGAAACACAGGCTCCGGATCAAGCCGAAAAACAGCTTGGACTCTTTACTACAATCACAGTCAATATCCCAAAGTTGTCACCGCCCTGTGCCCAAGGACAATACTCAGACCTTGGTTTCTCGACAATGTTTAACCCTTTTCTTATCTTGTCTTAACCTGGCCAAATACAAAACAATTAACAACTTCTTTGCTCACTCTGGAGCACGTGGCTAATCCTACAAGCAGAAGATGTGGTTCCCTTGAGCTGCCCTTTTGTGTATATGTGCTGTAGGCAATGCTGGGCAACAGTGTAATTGAATTATTCAAGGCCAACTGAACTATGTTCCACCATCTCTGTGGACTGTGAGTACAGATAGATGGTGGGAATGATAGGCAGCTTCCAAGGCACCTCTCCTTTTCAAGCAATCTTGTTCAGATAGGTATTAAAAAAGGTTAGGAAGAGGAGTACCGGTAACCAATTTTAGTGAGCACTAGAAAGCACAAGAAAATGCCAAATGGATCAGAACATCCTCTGGCAGGAGAGGTTGTCCCCTGGAATGAGAAGATCACAGGGGACACATGGGGGAGTGTCATACAGAGCAGAAGCAGGACACAGAATATACTGGATTTTTTTAACAGCTTGCAGCACAGAGAAGGCTTGGCAATGAACCGAAGCTGGGCTGGGTCCTTCCCCAGCTGGCTAGCGTAGCTCTCATGGTGTGCCGCAGCGAACGAGTGGCTGTACGAAATGAGCTTAGCAATTTACAGCTCCGCTGTGGTAAGGAGGGGCAGGTGGGAGCCCTGGGTCTGCATTTTTCTTCTGGATATGTCCTACAGCCTCCACACTGACCTGTGGCGGAGCAAGGGCGTGTCAGGTTTTGACCCTGTGCAGTGTTTAATTTCAGAATCAAATGTTCCCTTGGAAAAATTTACCAGATCATTGATCCCAATGGAAAGATAATCTATTTTTTCAGCACAACTAAAACAAGTGCTTGTGAGTAGACTGTTGATTCACTTGAGTTTATATCACTTTCTGAGCAAGGCAGCGATACTTGTCCTGTTCAAGTTATGATGTATGAAGATGATAATCCAGAGTGTCTCTTGTACCTCTAGGAACCTTGACAAAACTCCAGTTCAGAAGTTGTCCCTGGTGCATCTTAAATGATCTTCCACCATTCTGGATGTAAAATCAGATATGGTGGATTCACAGCCATCTCTGTGAGAAATGTTTGTTGTTTCTTGTTTTATAAGGCAAAGTGAATGCCACGGAGGCTTGAACTACGGAAGATGTGGTTATGGGTCTGTAACTGTGGCAATAGTCGGGCTCTGAAACAAATTAGTAAACACCGAGTTTTATATAGTTGTGAGCACTTAATTTCTGTTGAATTTTTCTCTTGATACACACTCAACAGCTTACTTCTAAGACCATTAAAGGTTTGTGTAACAGTACCAGTAAGTGGGTTTCCTTCTGCTAAGCGGCGGCTGCTGAAGGCCGTTCGGTGTCGCTGCTAGCAGAGGGGCTCACGGCGGGGGGGGGGGCTGCGTGTGTTGGTGGTCAGGCCTGGAAAGAGGAGACCAACGTGGTGCCAGCCACTGCCTCCAACAGAAACTGCCGCTGGGTGCCGATGTCCCACCAGCCAACCCTCCTTCCAAAGAGCTCACTCAGAGCTGAGGCAGGAAAGCAAATTCTCCTCTGGATGAGGTTTTGCAGAGAAAGCTGCACGTTCGACTTGCAGCAGCCAAAGTGTCTTCTCAAAATCCATTTGCCTGCAAGAAAAATGGATTGCTGTGCATTGGAGCCCAGTGAACCTCATGCTGTAATCACTTTTACTGTCCCTTGCATCTTTTTGTTTTAATTCAATTTGTGGCTATGCCGTTGCCTCCACAGCTGGTAGCAAGGGGAGTGAGCTGGGATCAGTGGGTGGATGTCCCCAGAGCAGGTGGGGGTCCATGCAAGTCCACAGCAGCGCTTGTGTCTGTGCAGTCAGTTGCTGATGAGAGCTGAAGACTATAATTGCTGCAAGGCAGGGACTAGGTCTTCCATCTGCAAAGTATGCCACAGAAATAAAAATAGAAAGGAGCAGATAGGACTTCATCATTTCTCTAAACTCTGCCTGTGATTTATACTTCTCTGGACTTCTAGATTTGGTGTGGTTGCTTGACCGTGGCTGGATGTCAGGTGCCCACCAAAGCCGCTCTATCACTCCCCTCCTCAGCTGGACAGGGGAGAGAAAATACAAC
>NW_009203250.1:0-2752 GCF_000690835.1 Fulmarus glacialis | reverse complement strand
TCCGTGCCCCGCCGTGCCCCGCCGCGCTCCCACGGCCGTGCCGGGGTGTCTGGCCCGGAGCTGATGCTCTGGTCCTGCCCGCCGAGGAGGCAGCATCCTGCCCAGGAGGATCACTGAACTGATTTCTGGAGGGAAGGTCGGGGGGGAACCAACCATCCAGTTTTAATCCTGACTCCCTCTTTCCCCTGTCTTCTGTTGTAGATAAGAACAAGTGTGGTTATGTATTTGCGAAAGTAGTTAAACGTCTAGTTCAGTGTGATTTGGGGGCAGTGGTGTAGGAGAGATGGCAAAGGCAGTTGGTGTTTCTTACCATTCCTACATCCAGCCCTATGCCTTGGAAAAAAAAAATTCTTACTAACAACAGGAGCAGTTGCTAAATAACACCGTCTTGTCGCCCCTGCAGCCCACAGTAGACAGCTGTTATGATGGCTGAAGTTTTTTCGTTGAGGTCTGTCGTTTTGACACAAGCACCAAGTTTTGTTACCGCAGTTCCTGTTTTCCACAGGGTCAGCGTGCGTGAAAGGGATGCAGTGACTCAGGGTCAGGCCAGCCATATTTGTTTTAGGTTTTAATTTTCTCTTTGAAGACTTAAGGGTATATAGTCTTTTCTTGGTGTGCCTGCATAATGCCGATTAGCCTTAACGGGAGTTGGGTACATCCAGGGAAGAATAGGCCCTTTTGTTTGTTAGAAACCCAGAAACAGCATGAATCCATCATCCAATCAATCAGAGTACCAGGGCTCTCCCTCACCTGCCGGCAGGGACACATCCAGCCTCCTCTCTTGCTACGGGACAGCTGTGTTCTGCCCAGTGTGGCCTCTTTTGCTCCCTCACCTTCCTCCGCCTGGTATTTGGAACTGAATTCGTATCGTGTGGTTAGAAAAACACCATTCTTCAAGTACAATTGAGTAAACTTTTCTTCTGCTCTAATTTGTCAAATTGCTTCTAGTTGTCAAACTGCTGTTTGTCCATCAGTAGTGACTATTTATGTAGCCACTTTTAAACATTTCTTTTAATAACTGACGACCCTAAAGAATATACGTATTTTTGGCTTGGTATTAAGACAGAATATAACAGGGTGTTTGCTGGCTGTTTTTTTGTTGGTTTGTTTGTTTGTTTTTTCACCCAGACCTGGGTGTTTGAAACTTTTTTTGCTTGCAGATTTCAGTGTAGTGAAACATCTTATTCTGACTCAGCTCACGCAGGTTGTGCACCCATTCTTAAGTCTTTAAAACATTCACTGACCCTCTGACCGAATGGCTTTTACTTTTTATTCTGAGGGTCAGGAGATTCTTAAAGTTTCAAAACGGGGAAAGACGAATGTCTTCATTATCTGTTAGCAATATCTATAATCTCCTTTGGTACCAAAGGCAAGTGCAGTGTTTCCCAAGGCATACAAACATTGACTTCTGTAGTGCTTTTTTTAAGGATTTTATCACTACCTTGAAGTCACACTGCAATCATAACAGTAGCTTGACTTTAGCCTGTGAAAGTTTCTTCTTAAGCAGAAATAGTTTGGATTGCTCTCAGTTGGATTTCTCATTTAAATAAAAACTGTTCATGTGCTTACATTGTATAGATTAAAAACATATAGATAAATCCCTTTGGTTATATTCATTATCCCTTGTAAAAGTAGGTGGTGCTTAGAAGGTCATAGGATAAGTGTTGCTAAGCAGCTAAACAGAAGGATGCTAAAATTAACCTGAGTGTTTTTGTAAGGGATTCACTTTTTAAGTTGCAATAATTTTTTTGACTTAAAATATATTTTTTGATAGTAAAACACCTGAAAAAAAAACTTAGATGCATGAATAAAGCTTTCCAAGGGACTGTGTTAAGTGTTCAAGTTATCTACATACAGGAGTAATTCCACCCTCCCCCAATCTGCCTAAATTTTACCAGCATTGGGCCCTCGATTTGTGCCCTTTGCAAATGTCCTTCCAGAGTTATCTGTTGCTCCAAGAGCATCTGATGTATGTTGGATAGCAGCCTGTAGGGACAGTCTTGGGAAAAAAGAAACTGCAAAGGTTCCCCAGGAACAGGCAGAAAACAAGTAAATCCTGTTAGTCTGAAATCTATGCATGTGCAGAAAAAGCCCCTTTTAACTTTTGATGAATGATGCCTAAGTTTGGAAATCTGTGTTTTAGGTGTACACTCTTAAAACATGTGAAATCATGTCGTTTTCTTTCAGCGCATTAAAGGTTGTTTTAAAATGAGCGTATTATTGGACCATGTTACTGGACCAGTTTGAGACGGCTGCCTTGATGATGTGGTAGCTTCTTTCTTGGGAGATAATTGTCTGTAGAGGAGGACAGTAGTGCTGCTTTTGGTTCTCCTGAAGGTAGTGAGAATGCCTGTTGCTCTGTGTCTTTTTCTTTTACCTCCTTCCTGAATTCACGCAAGACGGTCAGTCGTGGGATTACAGCTTTAAAATACGCTTTTTCAAGAGTATTCTGCAGCTTGGTAAGGAGCCAGGAACTGCTTCGTGTTCTTTTGAGTACAGCTTCATCATGGATGGAGTACTCAGGTACCCTGCAGCTTTGCTGGGAAGTGTCTCGAGGCACAGATGTAAACTTTGAGGGCGAGAAGGAATTGCCTTCTGAGACCGTGTAACAGCTCGTTTCTTATTTTGGGATGGGAGATCTGACTTGCCAAGTTGTTGTTCAGCAGTTAAAGCAGATTTTCTTTGGGGAGGCGTATGAGGAATCCTTTCTCTGTGTGTGTGTCGGGTTTTTTGTTTGGTTTTTTTTTTTTTT
>NW_009203249.1:0-13208 GCF_000690835.1 Fulmarus glacialis | reverse complement strand
GGTGAGCGGGCAAAACAGCAGGGGCCGAGATAGCGAAAAACAAAGGTTTGGGGTGGTGTTAATGTAATTTGTGGATGAAAGCTTGGGATGTTCCCCTGCTGCTCCTCCGTGCCCGCATGCCCTCGCCGGTACGGGGTTTAGCCGTGAAACTCGGCTTCCATTTTTCCTACACAGCTGCTGTCGTGGAGGCTTTGCGAAAAGTGCATGTGTTAGTCTTGTAAACATTAGGAAATCTTTCAGCAGTCCCGTAAGGCAGCACTTAATTGACAGCGGTTGGTAGTAATCCTTCAGGGCTGGTGAAATAGTGGCCACTTCGTGCTTAGCAGGTTTGGCCTGGGCAAAGTGCTTGCTGTGGTGTGATACATAGATTTAAAAAACATATATATTTTAAAGAATCAGCTAGATTAATGCACTTTGGGTTTCTGAAGTGTGTGGATTCCTTAATGTGTCTCTATCTCTGTTGGACATGCAAAAGCTTTTTGGGGCTCCGTGTGAAGCTGAGGCTGGGATTTCTGCACCGTTTATCAGCAACTGGGAGTCCTATAGTTCCTTTTGTACAGTATAACACATAAGGACTGAATGCAGATTGATTTCAGTCCTGATGTAGCAAAATCTTCAGCGTCTTGTCTTTTGCATGAAATCAAGAACATAACCTAGTGTTTGGCCAACTTCTGAAAACCTTAGTTCTCTGTCTTCATTTTCTTAGGTTGTAACATGGTAAGCCATATGATGGCTTTTTAAAATACTTCTTGTTTTGCATAGTTTCCCCGCAGCAGTATCTTCGATAGCAACTGGAGGAGATACCAGCTGTTGATTATTCCATATGCTCTTGTCCTCTCTGGATGACATCATAGCAAATCTCTAAGGGGTACAGTTGAAATACGCAGTGTCTTGAGAAGTGATGTGTTGCCAATGTTAGTTCTGGCTGACTGCTTTGAACGATGGTACAGCTTCATAATTTGGAAGGCACTGTGAGACCATCTTGTATAATGTTACTTAAAGGCAATGGGCTTCCTTGTTTGCTTGGGGGGAAAAAAGTATAAGGCTAATCTGGAGAACGAATGCAGAATTTCTGAGGAAAAAAATATGGGCATGCCCAAAAGTGATCTGTGCAACAGTTTAAAATAGTCTAAAGATTTGGAATTCTTGTTGAAACTTTCTTCTTTCTCTCTCCCCCTTTCCCAGGAGCCAAAATCAAGAATGGTTCTAGTCTGTAGTCATTAAAAAAAAAAAAAAGTTTTATTTCTTGTTTCAGCAATTAATGCGAATATGTGCTTCGCAGAGACTTGGAGGACCATTTGGTCTTAGTTTGACCACCTTGTTGGTCATCTGCTTCTGCTTTCCTGTGAGAATGTGAAGTAGATATAACTAGGTTTCAGTCAGTTAAATACATTTTTGTGGATTGAACTAGGGCCGCTTGCTACCTGAACAAATACAAAGTCGGTTTAGTCTTGTGTGAATCCCTGTTTTATAGCTCAAAATTGCACCATGTCTTTGCTTGACTTGTAGGGGTAAGCAAAAAGTCGCTCAGTGTTCCTACTGCTAGGCAGTAGCATTCAGATCAAACTTTCTTCTAGGCTTTCTGTTATTAATGCTACATCTCAAACTTCAGGTCCCCAGAATCTCCTGAAATGTGTTCTTACTCAATTTTTGAGATTAAATTGGTGAAATGAGAATGACTGTTTCATGTATACCAAATTCATCTAGTTGAAGCAGGTGCTCTCCTTTGAGAACATGGTGTAATTTCTCCAAAAAAACCCCCAAATCATACTGGATTAGTGAAGTGTCGTCTGCTTTAGTACATCAAAGCAGATTAGTGCCTAATTCTTAGGAGAAAATGGGGGCTTTTGTACTAATCTTGTTGAGTTTCCCATAGAGCCGCTAATGGGTTTTGCAGCTTCTTGTAAGGAATGTTTGTGCAAGGTCAAAGGATGGTCTCTCCTAGTTTCTTCTGTTTGGTGCTGGTCAAAAGTTCGTGCCTAGGGAATGCTGTTGTAAGGTGAGGACAAACATTTAATGCTCATAATGCATTGGTGCCTGGAGCAGTATTATGGGTAAACTTGTAACATCCACTCTATCAGATGGTCCCTTGAACCTGCTAGCGCTCTCTTCATTTGCTAAGAGAACTATGGGGAGTAGGAAGAGGCAGCAAATAGAAGTCCCTATTCCCCTTCGCCAACCCGGGGGATGCTTTAGGCCTTGTATTATATCTCCTGTTGTTTCTTTTCACCCTACTTTGCTCTGTTATTCCTCCTACTTCTGATCATCCTTGTTACTGCCATTTATGCAGTAAGTTATAGTGGGTATAAAGCAATATGTAGTTTTTGGTATAGTATCTGAAATCCTAAACCAGATGGAATACATTTGTTAAAAAGATTTTTTTTTTTTTTGAAGCGTGGTTTAAAAATGATTAATTTTTTTAAACTGAAATCAGTGATTGGAAACTTTGGTGTGACAGAAACCAGAGTTGTGTTTGCAACAGTAACGTTTTAAATATTTGTTAGTATTTTAGTGTAGTAGTAATAATGGTAATTACGCTGTGTACTTTTTTATAAACATTATATTTTGTAAGAGCTGTCACTGCTTGTTACTGACTGATCTCAATTATTTGCTAGATGAACAACTGTCTTTTGTCATCGCTATTTCTTGGGTCTCTAATACATAAGGGCTTTGTAACTTCATGGGAGCACAAATGTTTTTCCCCAATGTATAGCTGCAAGTAAATACCATATTTAAAATAGAGTGTCCACTAGGCAGTAACTTACCTGATTCTTGTTATTCCAGAGTTTTCTTGGAGGCTTTTTCGGTCCTGTTTGTGAGATTGATGTTATTCTTAATGATGCTGAAACACGAAAACCAGCAGAAATCAAAACAGAAGATGGTAAAGTAGAAAAGCATTTTCTCTTCTATGATGGAGAATCTGTTTCGGGAAAGGTAAACTTTTTTTTTTTAAAGTAACTATTACTGTACTGATTCTGGCATGCAGATGCATATAGGAAGTTAAATGAAAAACTGATATAAGCAAGAGCTGCAATTTCAGCTTTTGTTGTTATTGAAAGAGGAAACAGTGTTTTCCTATATATGATCTTTTTCACCATAGTCATTCAGGCAACTGATGAAACGGAATGTTTTGAACAATAGCTGTTTCTTTGTCATCTTGTATTTATGAGTAAGCTTTTTGTGCAACAGTGTGCAATCCTGTCGTTGGTTCTGACAAGAAAACTATTCCGAACTGGATCCCCCTGCTTCCCCTTCCCCTTGAACTCCAAAATCCACAACCTGACACGTGCAACTAATTTTTGGCTAGTGCAGCCAACCTGCTTTGCATATCCTGAAGTTAAGCCTTACGTTTCATGCCCTGAAGTGGTTTCTGGAATTGCATCAGAGGAGCAACATGTTAAGTTCAGCTGGCTGCTGAGTCAACAAGAGTTTTTCTTGTTGGAAAAAAAATGAAGTTGAGATTGCCAGAGGGATTCCTCTACTTTTAGTATTGCACCTAGGAACTCCTTGCCATCACTCTGGTTTTACTGGAGCCATTCTCATTCTCTGAATATTTCTGTTATGATTTGCTTTTCCTCCAAGAAACCTGAGCCAGGTATTGGGTTCTGAGATTGACTTCTAAATACCTACTTTGATCTTGACCGACCTATTGTCACTGGGTATCTTCCTGCTCTTAAGATACCTTTCCATGCTAAGATCTTGGTTCTCTAGAAAGTTCCTTTCATGGATGTGAAACTCTGACAAGATGGGCCTCAAACTCAGGAAACTGAGGGAACTAGCATTTGTATGTTCACTGGGCTGAGCACTTCTGGCTTGTATCAGCAATGCCTGAAAGGTGCCTGAGGAGTTTTGGCAAACACAAGCACAGTGAGATGAGGAGGTTTGGAAGACCAGTAATTTATTGGACAACTTCACTCTACCTCTCTCCTCCTTTTCACCACAAAGATAGATTATTCAAGTGGTTTACGTCCTACTCGGCGATGTACTGGATTTTAAGGTACAGGAATTTCTGTCATTGCTACCTCGTAAGGAAACATTATATATGCTTAATATTTACGTGTTTCCGTAGAAAGTAACCTTATGGAATCTTTTCTTGTGAGGCAAGGTCAGATCGTGAAAATAAAGTTCACAAATGCAGATCTTGATAGTAGGTTTCATTATCTGTTATTTTTCATTGACTTCTCTAACACCAGTACTTAGCTATCTGCTGAGGAAGGGACTTAAGTTCACTTGACTGAAAGGAATGCATCTCATGGCAGTTCTTTTTTGGACTTCCAAATGTGACTGTCAGAAGGTGCTTTGAAGCTCTCTGCCTTCAAAGATGGCAAGGGGGTCACGACTGGCTTATGCGAACTCTCCTGAAGCTCTAGCTTAGATTCTTAATTTTGGGACTCGAAAGTTTCAAGCTTGCTTATTAAATTCAGTCTCGTGGATGATTAGATTTTTCTTAAATGCTTTAGTGGCAGCTGGATAATGCTTATTTTCATAATCAGCTGTTTGATTTGCTTGCCTTCAAGCTTAGATAGTGCTGTTAAGAAGAGGTCTCAGTTTTGATAGGCATGTAGTAATGTACTTTCCTTTTTACTAAGATCGTGTATTAGAGTGAAAGTGTTGAAAAGTTTTAACTGGTGTTTTTTTTGCCTTGGCAGGTGAACATCTCCTTTAGGCAGCTTGGGAAGAGACTAGAGCACCAAGGGATTAGAATTGAATTTGTAGGACAAATTGGTGAGTTTTGAAGCTATAAAAGGATGTTAGGTGCATGTAGTTTATGGAACTTTGCACTTGTGACTGTCAGCAGTTTGGCTCAAACATTGCAACCTGATCGGGTTAGTGGATGGCAAGTGCCAAAAGACGATTGTATCTTACTCATTTTAATGCAAGTGATGTACTAATTTGTGCTAGTCAGAAAATGTTTGGGAGGGAAGATACGTACATGTGAGGGAGAACTGGGATGGCGAGTATTCCGTCTGTCTCAGACTGGTTAAGAGTTTGATTAAGAACCACCTGAGATTTCTAAACACTAAACTTGTGAGCATGGTACATGTGATTTCTGTTTCATATATTTCAGACTATTCATTTTTAACTTAAACACAGTCTTCCCTCTCACTATAAGTGATGAATGACCCTGATGTAAAAAGCAAAATCAGAGCACTTGATTATTTTTTTTCTGCTTGTTCCTTGTTTTGCCTGTGTTTAAGGTTCCAAGCCAAAATACCAGGTGTACCTACTGTTCCAGACTTCTAATTCTTGTCTTTAATTCTGGCTCTGAAAGAGAATCAGCGTAAAAAAGAAACGATGGGGCATCCTATAGGAAAACACTTCTAAAATAATTCTTTAGTGGTTGGTTTTCTAAAACATAGTTTTATACTGTTAACATAAAATAGTATTGAAGCTTCAGAGGATCTCTGTGCTTTTTAGCAAGATAATGTGGTATTGATGTTAAAAACGTAATTTTTTTATAACTCTATCTGAGTCTGGTTAGATTTGAACTATAAAGAATCTCGATCATGTCTAACTTCTTACCACTCGAGGTAACTTCTGCACCCTTAGGCTGATTCCTTCCTTCTGTTAGAGGGCTGTTTGCGTTATTGTCCTCCTTGGAAGTAACTCTTCATGTTTCAGCCACATATAATTGACTTTGATTGGAATTTCACAAATTCTCTATTTCTGATCAGTCAGTAGGCTCCAGTACCCTATGTCTGAACTGTTATGTGGCAGATAGGACTGAGTTCTGACACCTGCTGCTTTATGCTTTGAGGCTTTGATCAGTGGGGCTGTAAAAACAAACTTTCAGAAGAAAGCAGCAGTGTGATGCGAATGAGGCATTTAGAGGAAGGGGAAAAAACCAGAGCTGTCATATGTCAGCTTAATTTAGTCTGTTATCCTCTAATAGCTGTACAGGCTGTTCTTCATCTACTCTGCATAAATTTTATTCTCTGAATGACTTTAATTTGATGTAGTGTTTCTTGAATTTTGTGTGTTTCTGGGACTTCCCATTGTGCTACCATTTAGAAATCCTCAGAGTTATGCAGAAGTGGTTCAAGCTACTGCTTTTTGTACTTGTCCATGTTTTCTTGCATCCTTTCAAGTTTTAATGTAGTAATATAAAAAGCATCCCAGTAGTGTGATCTGTCTCTGCACTACTTGAAGACTAGCTCCAGCTGCATGTCAAAGACATATTTTAAACCAACTCTTGGAGCGCAACTTTTCTGACTGGCACAAAAAGTATTGGATATGCAACAGTAAATAAACTTTGTATTATATAAATGCTTGTCAGAGCAAACAAAGTACACCTTAGATAATTTGTAGTCATATTAGAAAACAAGCAGTTAGTGTCAGTTTCTACCAAATTGGCAATGATAAACTGGAGTTGGTGTGTTTAGTTCTTTTTTTCTTTTCTGGAATGCTTCAGTCTGTGTAAAACCAACTACCACTAACGTTCTTAGCTGATATTTTCAGTTGTGAATTGTAGAGAAGCTTGTTTTTATATACTAAAGTGTTTGGATTTTTTTAATGGTAATCTTAATTTTGTCTAACTTTTAAAGCTTTTATCTTGGTGAGAATTGCATGACATAGGTCTGGGTATGAATAATAATGACACTGGTCTGGGGACAGTAGATGCCGTTGCTAAGAAACTGGTGTGTCTATGCATATGTATTAAGAACTTGTTTCCAAATGACTGACTTAGACCAGTAGTCATAATAAACCATTTGATTGTAGACTAGTAGTAATAGTAAACCATTTGATAGGTGTTGTTAATCTGTGGGAGACCAGTTGGGATCACTGGCCTGTCCTAAATGAGCCAGTCTTGGTGTTGCTTAAATTTTATTCCTTCAGCAATAAATGCTGGAAGCCAAAACTGGGCAATGCTAATTACAGAGAATGCAAGGCAAGAAGTACTTATTAAAGCTAGCTGAACTGTCTTTAAAAAAAGATGCCATGCTAGTGAAGCTTCAAATATGTGTTCTGTTCATGGCGGTTAGCTCTTTAGGAATGCTTACTGTAGGTTGCTGAAACTGAAGATAACTTTGAAAAACTGGATAAAACATTTGGTCAAATACATGTAACTTAAATCAAATTAATTGCTTCTGTTGTCCTCTCCCACCTGCTCCTGCCAAATTAGAGACAGTTTTATTTGCTAAAAATAAACACTGAAACATGTTTTCTTTTAACTTCCTCAACTTTAGAACTCTTCAATGACAAAAGCAATACTCATGAATTTGTAAACTTAGTGAAAGAACTGGCCTTACCTGGAGAACTGACCCAAAATAGAAGCTATGACTTTGAATTCATGCAGGTTGAGAAGCCATATGAATCCTACATTGGTGCCAACGTCAGGCTGAGGTTTGTAACTGTTAAGCCTTCTCTCCCTTCCTCCCCTGCAGCAAATTAATAATTTAGCAATTATGCTGCCCCCTCCCCCCACTTCGTCCTCTTGGATTTCAAATCAGACATGTAACAGCCAGTAGCTAGTGTGCCTTGATTGGAGTTGTTGAGATCGTGTTATTATGTAGCCTTTTCTACTTTATTTGGAATTGCTCAGTGTTGTTTGTGTAGATAAAATTCTTTCAGTTCAATCAAGTGAAGACAGTCCATGTGTCTCCTTTTAAAAAAAAAAAAACCCCAACAACAACAAAAAAACCCCAAAACAAAACCCCACAACCGAATAAAACACCACCAAGTTTCTACCTGTAAGTGTTTTCTCTTGTATTTTGGTGTCTTACTCTTTTCTGCTTAGTCTTAAGAGAACGTACTCTTAACTTTCAAAGAATACCTGTACCTTCAGAACATAAGGGCTTTTATTTGTGCAGTTCTGAATAATTATGGCTAATCTGGTGGCTTTCTTCCTAGGTATTTTCTAAAAGTGACAATAGTGAGACGGCTGTCAGACTTGGTGAAAGAATATGATCTGATTGTTCACCAGCTTGCTACGTACCCAGATGTAAACAACTCCATTAAAATGGAAGTAGGCATTGAAGACTGTCTTCATATAGAGTTTGAATACAATAAGTCAAAGTAAGTGTCACTTAGAACAAAACACATTCAAGTAGATATCTCGGGATAAACAGGTAGAGTATGTAATATTTGATGAACAACCTGGTATGTGGGGATTTAAAATGTAAAGCAACACTTTCGATGATTATTGTGTTGAGCCGTTTGGCTACTGATGACACAACAGCCTTTTTTGAGGAATACTTGTCTGTTCTGCCTTCAGTACTAATAGGAAGGTCACTAGCAAATATTTAAGACTTGATTTCTGCATTTATGCTTTTTAAATATAACTATGGTACTTCCTTTACTAATACTCCAATGATGAAAAGGTGCTAATTGCACTGATCTGGCTGAGATGCTTAGCTCAGTGGGGAAGTAAGCTCTAAGTAGTTAACAAGCAGATAAGGTAACTACCTGTATAACTTGTATTCAGGAAGGTGTAAAAGTTGTGTTTATTCTTTAATGAAAACCCCCATTCTGTTCTTTTAAAGGTATCACTTAAAGGATGTGATTGTTGGAAAAATTTATTTCCTCTTAGTGAGAATAAAAATTCAGCACATGGAGTTGCAGCTGATCAAAAAGGAGATTACTGGAATTGGTAAGAGAAACAAAGTCCAAAAGAAATGGCGACTTCTACGCTGGTTGAGCCTTATGCAAATCTGGAGAGTGAAGTCAATAGTTGCAGCTTTGGCTAAACCGATGCTCTATGTGCTTCTTTCTCACCGGTTTGACTACCATTTGCATTTTGTGCTATGGTAGTCATACTTAGTAGTCAACATTGTCAGTCTGTAGCATTGTTCTGGGATTGTGACTGTTGGGCTAGCTTCACAAACGTGAACCATTGTAAATGGAACTTGGGCATGAATGTGCAGCAGCTTAATCAGCCTTGATAGATAATGAACAAGAGAAAAGGTGTAAAATGCATCCTGAAGACCCCCTTACCTCTGCAGAGATTAGCTGGTGAAGTGGGCTTGGTAAAGATTAGAGTGAATCTCTCATGTTCTAGAAATGAGTCACTTTCAGTCAGCCTGAAACAGGTATGATGGAAATATCAAGAAGCTTTGAAGCAGAAACAGCTTGATTATTGCAGATCAGGCTTGTACACCCTGGAACTAGGAAGGCAGTAAGCGGCTCTGGCTCGTGACTTCATTGCCCAGTGGCTAGTGAGCTGCTTGTGTGGAGAATGAGAAAGCCTCCGTAGCAATAGAGGAAGGGCAGAAAGCTCTACTTTATTTTTGGCTTTTGTGGCTAAATTAGGTACTCTTGTTTCTTCATCCTAGGCTGTGGAGAAAGGTGGGCTCTTGTGCTGGGTGATAACCCTTCAGGTTTCTAGTCTGATCATGGTCTAGCAGTATCAGTCGCTAGCACTGCCCACCAAACTGTTTCACAAGTCCTACCCTGCATGCTTGTCCCTTATTTAAAGCCTGCATACCCAGGGCTCCTTTGAAGCACTGGCTACTGCCTTTTCTGCATCAGCATGGGGAGGAGAGAGTAAGAAATAGATGCTCTGCCTGAGAGAGGGTTTTGCTTGCTTTAGCTCTGTGTAACTTATATGCAAGACAAAGGCAAGAAATGCAGTGTTGTGTAATTTAAATGCTGCAGAGTAGAAATTGCTGTGGTAAAGCTTTGTAAATGTTTAAAACTGAAGCGTGTGTTCTCACAGTGAAAACTTGTTTCACCAGGACCCAGCACCACAACAGAGACTGAAACCATTGCAAAGTATGAAATAATGGATGGTGCACCAGTTAAAGGTAAATAACTGTGCTTGTTTTAAAGGGTAAGCATTTTGAGTTAAAACTATATTTAAAAAAAAATCTGGAGGAGAAGAGATGACTTGTATAAATTTTTCTTGGAGAAACCACACTTCTCCTTAGGTTGCTGAAATGGTAGTGGATTTTCCTATTCAAAGCAGACGTTATTATTGACTTAGGGCATTTCACTTGGGATCCTAGTAATTCTTACCCTTATTTACCATTGGAAATTCTACAACTGATCCTTTTATCACTTTGGTTCAAACCTGACTCCATCCTGTAGACCAGCTCTAGAGAGTTCAGGATACTGATCCTTTTGTCTTGCCTGGCTACCATGCTTCCACTGAGAAAGTGTTCCCACTTTTGATTTGCCTCTGTTCAGTGTTATGTTTGTGATGGCTTTTGGTGTGGTTTTTTTTTCTTTAACCAAGGAAGGGGCACACACAGTGCTTGTGAAACTGCATTTATTTTGCATGTCTTCTGAAACTACATTAATGACATCCAGTTTTAAGAAACTAATTGAAACTTTCTTTTTTAAGGTGAATCGATTCCTATAAGACTATTCTTAGCAGGCTATGACCCAACTCCAACAATGAGGGATGTGAACAAAAAATTTTCAGTGAGGTACTTCTTAAATCTAGTGCTTGTGGATGAAGAAGACAGACGATACTTCAAACAGCAGGTACGGTCTATAGGAATCTTGTTGCAGAATTATCTGGGCTGTTGTACATGCTGCTTTGAACGTTCAGTACATTAGAAGCCACGTGTGCTTCATGTATGGCATAAGCGTTTCTGCTGGCAAGTGTATTGGAAGCTGTATAGAAGATGTTAGCTTGCAAAAAGGAACTGGGGGGATGATGGATACTGTTTCAGCAAGGATAGGATGCTCAGTGCCAGAGAACAACCTTGTGTTGTGAATATCCAGATAAAACACTTTGTGGGTAAAATGAGCTACAGGTGCATTTGTTTCCTTGCTTTCTTAAACTGCTGCAGATGGATTTCGCCTCCCAGCATTAGCCCAGGTTCAAAATTGTAACAAGGGCTAAGACATTTGACTGAAAATGTAACCCAAGTTGAGGTCATGCTGAGGAAAGGAATAGTGAAAAGGGTCACTGGAATGAAGCTATGTGGATTAGATCAGAATCTTCGTTTTAAAGAATAGAGAAGGCAGTGTAATTAAACATGGAAAACAAAAGATAACTGAAGCATATAGTGGCTATGATGGGCTTTGGATTTTGAAAAGAGGAGAAAGAAAAACTTCTTGAACCCTTTAATACTATCAAAGTTGGGAGTAGGATTGTTAAGGAAGAGGTGACCGCTCAAGATTGATGAAGGTAAGTGTTCAGGCAGTAACTAAATATGTAAACTCAATTGTGTCGTCTTTTTGTTACTTTCCATGTGTACTGCACCGTTCTGTAAGTAACGGGGATGCAGCGTTTTGTGTGGTGTGTTTTGTTCCCCCCCTGCCCCCAAGTCTTTGCCTATCAGGAACCCCCCGCCCCCAAGTCTTTGCCTATCAGGAACTTAAGATACTTGATTCTGCTGGCTTAATGGTAAATGGTGGTTTCAAAAGTGTTTGCTTCCTCAAATAGGAAATAATTTTATGGAGAAAAGCCCCTGAGAAGCTGAGGAAACTACGAACAAACTTTCACCAGCGATTTGAATCTCCAGAATCACAAGCGTCTGCTGAGCAACCCGAAATGTGAACTGGTATAAGGTGAAAAACTTTGTGATGCTTCAGCAGGTTAAAGATGGCAGCAGCCTGTGGGAAAAGAAGGCCAAAATTCCCATTACAACTGTCTTCCTTCATCTTGCAGTGCTGCATTTACCATACTACTAAAGCGTTCTTCAGTTAAACGTTCAAGTATGTATATACATTTAAAATAAAGTGCTTTCTCAAACACTGGAACTTTCTTAAGCTACTATTTTATACTGCACATTTACTTTTATTTGATAACGTTATATGCACTTGGATATGCATAAGCTTAAATCTAGTTATTTCCATGCATGATAGGCTGGTATATTTGATTTTTGCTGATCACCTATACAGTTTAGACTAAAGCATTTCCCTTCTCTCATGTTGTTTACTGCATGTTTCTTTCTAATGTTGCTTATTTGCATTTGTTTTGTTTTGAAACTACAATAAGACACAATGACTAAATCACACTAAAAATCGAGTTTTGCAGTGAATTTGTCCTAAGACTTCTAATTACTACGTTAGACAGGGTTTAACTGAAACTGCATGTATATGCACTGTGACTATGATAACTCTGGAGCCTTCAGGCACCTTACCAAGGTTTCTAAGAAGCTTTGAGTCTGTCAGTAGCAAAGAACGTTAGGAAGCCTCTCTGCCCTCCCTCCCCCAGTTCTTTCTACCACACTTCTCTAAGCCTTGCGTGTGAGTCACTCCTGACTTTTGGGGGTTCGTTGCCCAGTAACTCGTGACTGTAGAGATGTTGTCATGATTTCACCTTCAGGTGGTCAGTGGGTAAAGTATTTGAATGTAATTATCTCTTATTGATGAAATAAATGCTGGTAACACTGATTATTTCGCAAATACACGAAACTATGTGGTTCCTCCTGGCTTCATGCTTCCACTGTCTTCACAGTCTGTCTCCTGGCTGTCCTGAGAGGAGAGGCAAAGCGCCCTCAGGGGACATCCTCCTCCTAGCCCCTCTGGGCCCGTTACGAGGGCAAACAAGCTTTTTGTGGTCTTCTGGAAAGGTATTTTGGAGGCAGGCAAGCCTTAAAACTGCTAGAAGCTTGTCTGGCACAGCAGATTGTTTGTCTTAATCATCTTGTATGCATTTAGTGTTGAAGAAACAGCTGAAAGGAGTTAGCCTTCACCTGTTCACAGCTGAGCACGTGGTCTGTGATCAGATGTGTGGCTTGGGCATCCAGCGAAGCCTGCTGTGCAGAAGGCTACTTGCGCTTGTAGTTCACTTGGCCTTTAAACCAAGACTTCTCAACTCCGGTGCAAGTGTCATTGGTAACCTTACTTTATGAGTAAGTAAATAATCGAATTACATTTCTGTAAGAACTGTTTTGTTACTGTGGCACTTTAATAAAGCAGACAAAGACTCTGTGTACTTTATGCTAGGATACGTCCAATGTGGGTATCTTTGAATGAGAGCAAATTTAACTCCCTCATGTAAGTGCCTGTTCAGAAATTTAAAGAATAAAGTAAAAAGCCAAATATTTTCATGGTCACTTGCATGTTGTAATCTGGAAATGATTCCAAGAGATTTTGAAAACTTGATTGTATTTAACCAGCCTCAGATTGTGCAACCATGTATAATAAACGGGAAACGTACTGAGCTGCTATTTGAATTATTAAAACAGCTGTATTCTCACTAACATCTGGGTCGTCTTTGTTGATCGGCTCCGCCCTTTGCTCACCGGGCGGCCATGCCGCGGCCTCTGACGCCGTTCCTGCCCTCTAGCGCCGCGGCCCCTTCCGGCATG
>NW_009203248.1:8402-8657 GCF_000690835.1 Fulmarus glacialis | reverse complement strand
AAAACACGTGATACAACTGCCCACCACCCGCTGACTGATGCCCAGCCCACCCCAAGCAGCAATCGCTGCTCCCTGGCCAACTCCCCCAGGTTTATATACTGAGCATGATGTCATATGGTATGGAATATCCCTCTGGCTGGTTTGGATCAGCTCTTCTGGCTGGGCCCCCTCCCAGCCCCTTGTGCACCTGGCAGAGCATGGGAAGCTGAAAAGTCCTTGACCAGTGTAAGCACTACTTAGCAACAACTAAAACAT
>NW_009203248.1:0-8383 GCF_000690835.1 Fulmarus glacialis | reverse complement strand
TCTCGTACTAAATCCAAAACACAGCACTATACCAGCTACTGGGAAGAAAATTAACTCCATCCTAGCCGAAGCCAGGTCAGGTCCAAAGGAATATGATAGTTTCCTTGAAATGTAGGTCTCTTCTGACTAGCATCCAAATCCCCTTCTCTCGGAATCATGGAAATAAATCATAATTCTACATTCCATGAAACTATAAAGCTACATTTACACATGGTGGCTTCTAAATGCGCTCTCCCAAAGTGGAAGTGGCTTATGCATCTCGGTGTCCAGCAGTCACCATGGTCAGTGACCAGAAAGCCGAATTATCATGTGTCTATGGTACTACCCCTACACTGCTTAAATAATCCTATTTCTTCTGGGTTCTTGGGTCTTCAAGGTCATGCTACACAACATATTTATTCTGACAAAATTTTAGAAATCTGACACGAAGAGACAGTGAACAGCAAGCTTTACAGTGATTGAATTTAACTGTTTTGAAGTTACTCCAGATTTAAATTGATTGTATCCTATAATATTTAGGAACACACTGTATGAAACTGCATGTTTTTTCCTTCCTACTCATCTACACAAGCACATTTTTAAAACAAATCTGTATTTTTTTCTAACATAATATAGTAAACATTTCATTGCCTGAATACATTAGGGTTAAAAAAAAAAAATCATCCTTTTACAAAGTTGCTAAAGATCACTGAAATGTAACCTTTATGATAGGTCAGTAAACTTCAGATCAGTAAACATAAACATGCCTTTGCCTCCAGTGAATATATTCCATTTTAAGAGCTGTGTTCATCCCATCTACAAATACAATTTGGTGTAAGCAGTCACGTTTTATTTTCTCACTTTAAAAATGCCCAGAGATCAGCTCTAATGTTTATGTTTTGATTTGCTTGAATAAAAGGCTATTTGAAATTTTTGGTTGGTGTAAATAAAGAAGGTGGATATAAACATTTCCTGCAATTCTGAAATAAAAACCAAAATCACATTAGAGTTGGATATCTGACGCATCAAATCATGATGACTGGAAACCCATAAAATAAGAAAAACCTCTTACATTGCATTTTTCTTTAAATACAATTCATTTCTATTCTACACACTTAGTTAAAATTAATCACAGACCAAGTTGTGGCTGCAATTAGTTTGCACTTCACTACCTGTATCACTGATTATATCTGGAGAGGTGCAGTGAATAATAGCACTCATCTGGCTTTTTCATACCCAGTAGTTGTTCACTACAGAGGCAGGACTCATGAAGAGTGGCTACCATTCCTTTAGTGTTTGCAAATAAGTGGCTCTCCTAGCCCTCAAATCACCTGCTCTGTGATTTTACTGTATCGGCTCAAGCATTCTTGTAACGATCTACTGCTGTATTCTGAACATAATACCATCTTAAGAGAATTACAAGGCATGTTTTCAAACAATAAATTAAGTGTACTGCACACAGGACAACCTGATACAACAGGGGGCATGTGCAATAAGGTGAAAAAGTTGATGGTTCCAAGTAGAGATTCTTCTGCACAACAGAAACACAACAGTTCAACAGTTTGTATAATATGCTGACAGTCCTTGAAAATTACTAGACCACTCCAGAAAACCATAAAAATAGCTATTGTTGTGGTATTTCTTCCGCATAAAGACTTAGGAAATATTCCTAGAGCTGTGACTCCAGATTTTAGACTGTTTAAGACAGACAAGATTATAAAAAGGATGTGAAGTACTTTATTGCCACTTAAGATACGAAGCTGTGGTGGAGAGCTGCGCTGGTATTTCAGAAACCTGGGACAGACTAAGAAAGCGTCCATGAACAGACCACTCAGAAGTGCTCAAAATGTTTAAGCATTTTGCCAGATATGCTTGTAGATTCAGAAGTTGCACAAATTTACTGGTTCTGATTCACCTCTTGCAGAGACCAGCTGATGCTGCAAAGTTGCATAATGTGTGTGAAGTATGGAACAGCTCAGCGACATACACAGACAAGGCCAGAAACAGCCATTTCATCTATTTCCATCTCTCCTCAAGAGAAGCAGGTAAAGTAGCAGTTACATTGTTTCAAGCAGCACTTGAAAGCCGTACAAAGGGATCAGTGAAGTGCAAAGACAACCTGGAGAGCAGCCTTGCATTCGTAACTGACGTGAGAACGTGAGCATCACTAACACATTAAGGCAATATTCTGTTGTTAATTACTTGTGCTGGTGGTCTGTACCAATTTGTAAAGAAAAAAGGGCCAGATGAATTTCATCTGACTTTGTGATTCTTGGAAAAAGGGGTTTGAGTGTGTACGCACACGTACCTTTCTAACAAAACAGAGCATCCAGCACAACCCTAGCATATGCTTAGATAATCTGGAATTTAAAAAAAAATTAATGCATGGAAAGCATTAAAAACCTTTCAAAACATATTTCTCTTAAGAAGAAGAACCACCTCATCCTAAGAAAAAAGAAACTTGAAAGAGTTGAAATTATGAGAAAATTCATAACAAAATGTGAAAGCCTGTTACTTGTAATTCCAAAAAGATTAGAACTTTTTCACTGCATCACTTCAGAGTGTGCTGTATCTAGCACTTCAGTTAGGCAGGGCGTTTAGGGTTGAAAACCTAAGACTGCCTGAGAAACAGGTAATCATTTTGGTATTATCCTTAATTTTCCCAACAATCATTGGCAGAAAGAGAAATGCAAGTAATGGCTTTTTTTTATTCTCATTATAAACTCTGTCTTTCTGAAGCAATATCAGAATTTTAATGACTCATATATTCTGTGAACGAGCATAATGAACACTACCACTCTGACACTTTCAATGTTCTGCAATTTGATTTGTTGGCAATTCCTATTCTCTCCTGTTTACAACCTGCAGGAAAGAGGTGAAATATCTAGCCAGTCAAAATAGAGAATATTTATAAGACTCAACTTTATGGATTCATTTTAACTCTCCAGTAAAGTGGAGAGCTTTACCTTATTATACATCTTGAAAAACCAATATGCACATACCCGAGCAATAGCAATTTTTCCGAGAGCAGCCATATTATGAGTTTAAATAGCTTCAGGGGAGAACTTAGCCATATGTTTAGCAAGTCTCCCAAAAGTTTAAATTCTTCTGCTTAATAAAGTAGATACACAAATGCTAATGCCCCTTTCTTGGTACAGAGCTAAGATGAATTTTTAAATTTGCAATTTCTAGCTGTTGTCTCAAGGACGCGAGAAGAAAGCAAGGTGATGCTCCCAGGCTGTGGACTGACTAGCTGACATGGGAAGGGTGCCCAGCAGTGAGTTGGACGGCAGAGGGACCGGTCCGTCTCCTCATTTCCAAACTGTTTCAGTGTGCTGTCACCCACGCTCCCCCTTGCCAGTGTGGTTCCATTGCCAGGGTGACCCTGCTGTCCCCCAGATAAGGACTAACAGCTACTCCTTTCATGGTAAATGATGCTCTCTGTATAAATCATACCTGACACCTGCTTGGTTACGATAGCTGGAACTTGTCTCTTCCATCAGTTATCTCAGCTGTGCCCAACATGACCCTTTGCACTGCCAGAAAATGAGGGAGACCTTTGTTAAAGGTTCCTTGAATTAGAATCATTAATAAGGTTTTGTGAAAATAACATTTTAGGGTTCTCAGTTCATTTTTTTAACAGATTAAACACAAAAGCTTCTATTTTTATAACAAATACACCCAAGCATATCTCCATATGTTTATCGTCTAAGCTTTCAGCGGATAAACAGACACATATTGCACCTCTAATTTAGGAAGTTTATAGTCACCACGTGTGACACAATTATTATCTTAGTACTATTGCTCATGCAACATGCTGCATGGACAGCAGTAAAGACAGAGCCCTCTAGTCTCTCCACCAAGCAGAAAGCAGCAACATGAGGTTTCCTCAACATCTCTCTTCATTCTGAACTGGAAAAAAATGAGAAATAGCAATTGCTGGGGAGGGTGGTTTACTCTCTTTCCTCCAGTGTTCTCTGTTGTGAAGGCTGATTTGTGCCTAATTTGATATTTACTCCTCTCTACTAGTTTATAGTGATATCCGCCTAGCTACATTTCACCTACTGGGGGATGGAAATAAATCTTTATTGAAAAGCTTCTTTTCCTTCATCTGTATTCAGACTCTAAAACCAGTCATTTTTGACATTTCAGATTTGCACAAATAACTTTGATATGAAAAGCTTTTTTATGGCCTGATCCCTCGGACTAAGTGTCATTTTTAAAACTAAGTAATTTTTCTTTATATTTTAAATATAGGAAACAATTAGAATCCTCTTTTCCAAAGGAGACTCCTTTATAAATCCTAATAGCAGTTTCAAACTATTTCTTAATTCTCCCTCTGAATTACACAACACTTTAAACACCACATTTTAAAATTATCTTTGTAATATTTTTTAAAATTCTGTTTGAAACAACAAAAAGTACCTCAGTGAGGAATAAGATGCAAGCACCAGCATTAATGATGAAATCCCATTGATACATTTCATACACACGAAAAATTAATGCAAGATGAGTGGTGGACACTGAATAAATTGCTTTTTGCACAGACAATTCCATGTCATACTTCTGGCTGATGACAGAAGTCTATTAACAGAATTAAGTAACAACCTTGTAAGTATATGAAATATTAATGTATCAGGGAATAAAAGAAAACAGCTTTCAGACAAAACAAAAATACCTCACCTATGGTGAATGTGAGAATAGTGAATGCATATATATTTTATTGTAAAATACTATAACCTGATTCGATGGTTTAAATAGAAAAGCGCTTAACTTTTCTAGTATTCACGTTTTAAAAAAGCATATAAATAAGAGTTCTTTGTTGTATTTTGTGCAATGTACACAAAGAATGAAATAGCATTCTGTTAAAATCAACTCATTTAATCCAACTTTAAGAATCGAGAGAAATACTTCGTTGATCAATTCTACTACTCTCAAAGCACTTTTGTAAACTAAAATAATTTTCAAAATTGTCCTTAAGATACATTTCAAGCTTTCTGAGCTATTTGCTTAGCATGTGATGACATACTGTGGCCCACGGAAATTAAGCACATCTCAAAACCAGTGAAAGAATTCAGAATAGGAGGGGTCCTCTTCATCTGTTTCCCACATAAATAAACAAACAAGCAAGCATACTTCACAGTAAATTTCCAGCATTTGTGTGCTTTGCTTTTGTAGCACTCATCAGCTTGACAGAAAAGATAGGAAAACTGCTTAGATACTTGGCTTCCACAGCAGTTCTATTCGATGGACAGG
Organism: Fulmarus glacialis; assembly: GCF_000690835.1. NCBI lineage: Eukaryota > Metazoa > Chordata > Aves > Procellariiformes > Procellariidae > Fulmarus > Fulmarus glacialis. The sequence continues at coordinate 3,148 of NW_009203248.1, read as the reverse complement.
AACTCTACTCACAATACTTCTTTTCAGTGCCAAAATCTTTATTTTACAGTCATTCTGCCCTACTTACCTGGCATCTGTTGTGCTTTGCCTGCAGAACACATCGTTTTCTTATAACCTTCTCTCATCCTTTAACCGTTCCTGCTTTTCCATGGCAGGGTGTGCACTTTCAGAGTTCTAATTACTCTGAACTGACTCCCTATACAGGCCCTCCTAGCATACAAGGAGAGAGCTTCTGAGCAGGGTAGGTTATGTGGCCCACATTAAAGTGAAGCACCATGCTATTTGAAGCACACTAAAAGTGTTTACATAAGGAATTCATGCTGGTTTACTACCTTCTATCCGGGCTTGCCTTTTCAGCCCTTGAAATGTCAGCCAACTCCAGGGAAGATTGCATCAATTTACTGACTCATTATTTAGGGTTTTGGAGGCTGCTCCTAGGGAAGCAATACATGGAAATGAAGATTTTGCATCATAAACTTTTGGCAAATCTCACAGAGGAACCTGCACCGAAACAGCAAGCTGAAAAACTTGAAACAGCAAGTGAAAGCACAGCTGTGATTTCAAGAATTTGAAAAGCAAGAATTTGAAGGTATGACAAACATCTCCCTGGTTATTTCACAGGTAAATATGCGTGTAGAGTGGATTAAACTGTTTGGAAAGACTTAAAAACAATAGATCTCCTTGATTTTCCACGTACTAACTCGATATATACACACCGCAAAGGAATAAGAAACCTGACAAACTCTGTCAGAAACACAGCCAAATCCCCTGAAGTCCCACCCACGTATCAATCCCAGCTTTTTGTTTGCTAGACCCATGCGACTGAAACAGCCTCTTTCTCCTGATCTCTAGCTCCTGTACCAAATCCTCTCCTGAAAGAGCAGCAATCGCTCTCTGAAAGCTGAGAGCAGACAGGAAAGTTCGGGAGAAGAGCAGGTGAAAGCGTGGAGGAGGAGGCGCAGGGAGCACAAGCATAAGGTTACCAGCCGACTGCAGGGGGAAATATTACTGTCCCTCATCAGGGATAACATCCAAAACCCTGAGGGAAAGGAAAAGAATCAGCTCTTCAGAGGGGATGAAGAGGATGCATGCTAAGACAGAAAGAATTGCTACGCAGGAAAAATCTCACCTTTGATAGAATATAACATACAAATTTTCCACTCAACAGAAGCATGCACTAAAACTATGGAATAGTTCATTACTAGGACGAGCAAGTTTCCCTTGGAAAGATTTCCCCTGATTGTGAATATATTCTTCTAAACCTGACCTATACCAGCGGAGTTGATTAAAATGAATAGTTAAAATATAAAAATCTTGCAAAAAAGACATGTTTACCAATATTAAATATGCCGTGGCTTTTAAAAAATAAATCCTAGTTAGAGGCTTACTTCATGTCAATATTAATATAATGCAAAAAAGAAAAACCACAAGATATGGAAATCATTATTACTTGGACTCCTAATACAGCCATTCTCCAAATCTGCATTAAAGCAAGTTTGCAAGTGGAAAGCATTACAACCTTCACGGATATGTTCAAGGGTACTGTTGCAAGAAAATTCTGGATGTTTATTGGTTTGTGTTTTTTCCCCCCACAAGTTTTGATACAGTTTCCTTTTTCCTTTTTGGAAGGCTACCGCAAGATGGTTTTCTAACATACAGTGAGAATGCAGGGACACATTTTAACAGCCTCCAGGAGCAATATTCCAACACGGTCTAGTCATACATCTTTCTCTCAACATACCGATACACAGCAATGAAGTGTTAATCAGATTATTTTCTTTTACACATTTCTGAGTTTCATCCTCATCTGAGTAGGAGCTGCTCCTGGTACAATAATTTTAAGCTTACCAACCAGAGATTGATAGACAGCAGATTTGCATTCTTTCAAAGGAGAAAAGCCAGGCTGTTGCTGTGGCTTCTTACATAAACCTCCTAGTTTTGATACTGTGATTAAAATGTCACTTTTCTTAAAGAGCCATTCTCCATCAGATAGATCTGATTAAATTTGCATAGCTTAAGTATGAGAATTAAAATTCCTTGAAATTGAGACAAACTATGCTTGAAAGCATACAGACATTGTTTGCATAAGGGCCTGAACAACAAACTCTTTAGAGCCACAACTATCAGACTATCGGTGTGGCATTTATGCAACGTCTCACACGGGCTCCAGCAGCCCAAGCAAAGGCACCATTCTGCCAAAGCAGTCTTCAGAAAGCAGATACCCCAGGAGGAGGACAGAATGGAGGTAACAGTCAAATCAGTGAGAATTACAATCCATAATTCTCTACTGTACACTACATAACACAAGGAGCCCTTCACATGGACAGCAAGGGTGCTATACAAGTATCATGGAAGAAAGAAAAGGCTTTAAAGTCAAGAATGAAAATCGCTGGTCTATCAAAAAAACACGTTAGAGACAGAAATGGCAAGTAATTCCAGCACTCCCTGGGTAGGGGCAGGGACTAATCTAAAAGACAGACATAGCAGCCACACGCTGCAGGGTAAGCAGAGTAAAGAGCACTTGCTCCGTGGATTCATGGTCTAGATATTAGGGGACCGAGGTCTTGGTCCAGTCATAAACCTGGCAGGTGGGAGATGGCCCCAACCTAGGCTGAGGAGACGAGGCCAAAGACAACCTTCTCTTTTTAAAAGGGCACATCTTTTTCATTGCTGAAATGAAAAGAACAGTGCCATGAATCAAGAAGGACGGCTCAAATAATAATGTGAGTAGACTTTGATCCTCTGAGGGTGCAGCACCCAGATTTATGTTGTAGAAGATCATCGCAAAATAAAAAATGAATTGCATTGGATGTATCTGGATGTATTTGGCCGTACTCTACTATGTATAGAGTTCTGACTGACTGCAAAGGGAGTCAGGTTAGAAGGAAAGAACCCTCCCCTTTCCGTTTTACACTCAAGTTTAGAAAACATCCCAGAATTTAGAACAACTCTGTATGACAGTACAACACAGCAAACCATTAAGAAAGAAAAATGCCTTACTGACTGATTTTTTTTTGATGACCAATGGGATAAATACAGACAAACAAACAACTATTGAAAGGCCTATATTAGTTTGCTCCTTTCAATAGTTAAAATACTACTTGAAAACACTTATTTTTCTTTGTCATTTTAAAAAAAAAATTTTTTT
>NW_009203247.1:0-6258 GCF_000690835.1 Fulmarus glacialis | reverse complement strand
GGCGAGCGACCGGGGGGAAGTTGGGAGTTACTGGAGAGACGGTAAGCGTAAGGGTGTCGTTGGAACCGCAGTGCAGGCCTACCCTGGCTCGCCGAAGGCAGCGGGATGAGGCGCAGGCTCAAGGTGAGCTCCTCACTCCATGAGCCCCCGTGAAGGGTTTTGCACATCATCGGGTTCTAAGGTCCCAGCGAACTGGGTGCCGTTGTGAGGAGCAGAGTAATGACTGCCCTGTTGCCAGTTCTCCAGGTGGGCTTTGGAGTCTCGTGGTACCGCTGTAACGGCTTCAGCAAAGCAAACTGGTGCGAGTGACTTCTGTGTCCTTCCCTACAACCTTCTGCTTCAGTGGTACAGATGATGAGCATTGCAGTATGAGGGGCAACAATGATACTGTAAACGCTTTCTGATGTACCTTGTGCTTAACGTGTTCTCCTAAGTCCTACATCTAAAAATTAATTTTACATACCTAATGAACATGAGGAAAATCTTCACAATGAAGGTACTTAAATGTCAGAACAGGTTGCCTGGAGAGGCTGTGGGGCCTGTATCTACAGGGACATTTATACTTGACTGGACGAGGCCTTCAACAAACTGGCCCTGCTTTGAACTGAGGGGAGAGGGGAAGAGTGGACAAAATGACCTCCAGAGGTTACATCCAAACTATTATTCTGATTATTGCCTTTCTTTCCTTGAGAGGAAGGGAAAGTGTTTTGAGACTGAATGTTTATCTTGTCAGTTTGACTCCACCTGTTAGTGCTCTGAGCTTCTCACCATTTGCAAGTCAATGAGGAAGTGATTACGGTATTGATTACAAAACTAAAATTCGTTTTTCTTTTCTAGAACCTTCCCTTTTCTGTGGACAACAAATGGCGATTACTCGCACTAATGTGTGGATTCTTTGGAAGTGGATTTGTCGCCCCTTTCGTTATAGTCAGACACCAGCTTCTTAAGAAATGAAGAGGACAGGCTTTAATTGCGCTAACTGGGTAACTGATTATGTTAGATTTCATAGCATGGTGGAATCTGTGGTCAAAACTGAGCTTTAACGAATCAGACCTCGTCTAAAACCATTATTACAGTTTTCAGCCTTTAGCAGTCCAGGTGCTTACAGTTGTGGTCTGCAGTTGCATCTAAACTGAAATAACAAATAGGTTTAAGTTTGCTTCACGGGGCTGCTGCACTCTCATTGACTTGGGAACTTTGACTCCCCAAAGGCCACACCTCTGACTGCGGCTTCTTGATAGTCTGCAGCTGGGCTAACTGGCAGAAGAGTGCTACTAATTTGATTTGGATAATAACTATAACCAAAACCATGTCTGCCTTCTTCTTTGAGGAAACATAAAGCTATATTTCATGTAATCTGAACTGGCATGTGTGATGTGAACAAAACAGTATGAGAAACTGTGATAGTGTAAACGCTTTCTGATGTGCCAGTTAAAACTCAGTGGAAAACAAGATTTCTTGAACTTAGTTCAACCATGTCAAAACAATCACACCGTCTACATAAAATGTTCCTAACCATTTATGGGATAAAGTGCACTTAAAATAAGGTGATTAGCAGCAGAAGTGATTTTAATTGATGTTTGCTGATGATCCTAATAGGCAAAGCAAGCCAGTTCAGACTGTGCAAGTGTGCCATTTCCAGTTCAAAGGCCACTTCAATTTATCTTAATCTGATTCCACTTTGGAAATATCTGGTATTGTCAATTCTATAATCTGAGGAACAATAGATCTTTTTGAGGAGCTGGAATGCCCCAAGTAGTTCTTGAAAGGAAATAACAATCCTCACTGGAATCTTATCATTGGAACAATTGTGAAGTCATCTGTGTAATTCCTTTGCCAATATGATGGTTTTGGCTCCCTGGACTAAGGATAAAAAAAAAAAAGAGGAGGCTTGTACTGAACTTAAGCATTTAAGAACTGTATGATTTCATGTAAGTCAAGGCCTCTGCTACAAAAGCATGTGGTGGATGAAATAAACCCCATGAAAATTTTAGCACATCTTTATAGCTTTTCTAGATTCAAGGATAACACAGCATTCTTAATTTGTTAATTCTTTTTTTTTTCTTGCAGAGTTGAAGTCTTCTACAATGGGAAAAGGATCACTGCAATTGTGTACCATGCTGGATGTGTCTAAATAAAATCTTAAATCTGAAGGTCTTGGGCTGTGTATTTTGTGAAACTCCTGAAGTGCTTTTGACAACTGGTAGATACTGAGAGCGTCTTCAAATTGCAGGGTATTGACATTAAACACTAATTGTCTTGACTTATAAAAATAGAGGGTTGGAAAAACCAGATTTCAAAACTGAAGTTGGGCTTAACATTTTTAGCTGGGTAGATGTCAAAATAGCTTTACTAAGCAATGTGGTCTTCTTAAATACTCTTCAGACTACTCCCAGAATAATGACCTGGGATAGATTGCAACCAGTGAGCCTCACAGTGTGTATACTGTCACCATAATCCATGCTGCAGAATTTTTATCTTCAGTATTTTGGGTTGATCAGTTGAGAACATTTTATTTGCTTTGCTTCTGCACTCTGTTCTAAAGAGCTGCTATTACTAGGTCTCCGTAGTGTGCTGCGTTACTGTTGCTCTGAGCAGGAACATGTGCCTTGCCCTGCAGATTTTGTTAGGCTTCAGGCTCAGATGAGGAGGTAATCCTGGAAAACAAGTACAGCAGCAATAACTACAACTCTGACCAGAAAAAGTATTGATAATCTATAGCTTATCAAGACTCTGCTATTGCTGCAAATTTCCAGCTCTCTTGAAAGAATTGATAGCTTTCAGTTTGTAGCTGTAGTCTGAGCGCAGGGTCATGCCTAACATTGGGGGGGCCTGGGTAACTAAAGGTAGTGTAGGAGCTGTGAAGAATGCTGTTGGGATGCTTCTACCAACTTGAACATGACAGTCGGATGTTTAAATTAGTGGCCCTGTTGACAGGCATGAGTAGAAAGTTGTTTTCACATTCAGTTTTGTTGCAACCACCTCATTGGCTAAAGATGCAGGGTATGAAAAGCACTGGCATAACCCAGTATTGGTTACTTCACCTTGCAACTAATGCTGTTAAGTGGTAAGTATTCTGAGTTGCTTGCCTTCAGTGAGGTTTTCTAGTTTACTTTTTTCCCCTAAAATGAGCCCTTCTGCTGTGGCACAGTGCATTTAATGTGGCTTGCAACATCTGTCAGTCCATGAACTGAATCGTTGCTTCACAGAAGGTCAGGTTCTGTTGGTATAGTTCAAATCTATACGAATGCTAGTTTGTCATCAAATATCATAAGAAGTGTATATAGGAGCACTAAAATACTGTTCATAACAGAGTAGCTTTTGGGTGCCACACTTCTTTTTCTAAGGGTGCCTTTAAAATGGTAATGACTAGTGTTTGAAGAGACTGAGCATGGAACAAAAGAAAATAATGTCTGTTGCTACAACTTTTTCAGTAGAGCTAAAAAGAAGCTTAACGAAGCATGGTGATTTTGATCAAATGACCAGCAAAGGCTGCAGAAAAGTGATAACGAAGAAATCAAGATTCAGAGGAAAGATCCCAAACTATAACGGGTTCAGGTAGTAAGAATGCTTTATGGCTATGACAGTTATATGGTATAATTTGTTTCTTACTGTTAATATGTGTATTTTGTCTGCAGAGTAATGCCTCTCAACAGAGACTTAGTGTGTGTCATAGAGCAAACTGTGTGTGTGCACTGTAGGCGGTACGGGAACAGCATGCTGAGACATCTGGGGAATCCAGAAAAGATGACAATTTCTTGGTGTAGGCATTGGGATTTCCTGGAGGAATTTGGGTATTAAAAAAAAAAACCTTTTATGCACTTTTTATGCAAAAATCAAAACGGGAGATCTCAGGTGACAAAGTCTCATTTGCCTCCTGTTGCAGATAAGCAGTCAAATGTCTGCTGCAAAAGGCAAGTCCTAGTGGAGGCCTGTTAGAGAATCACATTTCTCTTGGGTTACAAATGTAACTTCCACTGTGTATTTATTTGTACCTAGCTCACTGTGTTTGTTCTTAAATAACTTGTTTTGGTTTGGGATTTTTTTGTTAATTTTCCCCCTTAATCCCAAATCCTTGATGTATTTGAAAAGAGTAAGCATCATCTGAGGTGCTTAGGGACATGGTTTAGTTGGCATGGTGGTGTTGGGTTGACGGTTGGACTTGATGATCTTAGAGGTCTTTTCCAACCTTAATGATTCTATGATCTGTGAACGTTTATCTGGTGGGCTAGGCAAAACGGTTCCTTTAACCTGCTTAAAATAGTGTCCTTTCTAACTATCATCTCCTTTTCTGTACTTTTTCTATTTAAATATATTTTTGAGCATGGGTCGTTAAACTTAAACCGCTTATTTTTAGATTAAATGCTAGAGACTTTCTTCTCTCATGATGTATTCTAAAACGGTAATCATCTTTTTTCACAGTGTCGTTACTTTGATAGATCATAGATATTTAGGAGCAGAGAGGTCCTGGGGTCTATTAGTTACAGGAATTTTTCAAATTATGACCATGTTTCCAACCCTGCCACCAACTTATAAAAATTACTGATGTGAATCACAATGCCCATAACCTTTCACCTCCTGCTGTTTTACTTAGTCTATTACTGCAACTGTAAGGCATACTCTGGGGGATGATCTGAACCTCCGCTATGCTGATGGTTGTCTTCCAGCTGTTACCTACTGTATGCTCCCATTCTTTGTGTGCCAGTGAGAGTCGTACAAAAATTAAGCCACATCAGTCCTGCTTTGGATAAGTTAGCTGACTAAATGTATCATGTTAGTCATAAACTATCATTCGATAAACCCATGTTTGTGGTGCCCCATTATTAATTAATCTTCCCTTTAAAAAGAAAGCTTAGTACAATTTTGTAGCGTTTTTAACCTAATCTGCTCAGTTAATTCTTTCAAGATTTCTTGAGTATAGGTTAAGTACACTTGCTGATATTGATCTGTATAGTTATCCAGTTGTTGGCTTGTATTTTTAATGTAACACCTGCACACTGTAAGTTTCAAAATGAGTAGCCATATTCTCCATTCATTGCAAACTCTGTGTTATTCTTATGTGCTGCCAAAGCTGTAATTAGTCTCTTCGGATTTGGACTATTTCTCTACATGACTTGTTTGGGCAGTTTTCAGTAATTTTCAAGCCCTATCAATTATCAAGTCCATCAGTTCTCTGTCTGACTTAAGTAATTGGTTCCCTTTAGGTTTTCAAAACTTTCACTTCTGTAATGGAAACGCATTAACAGATCTGTTTTGATCTATCTTACTATTAATGCAAACTGGGACAGTCTGCATTTTACCCAAAGGCATTTTTTGCTACCAGATTTCCTATAATCTCATCACTGTTCAATAAAGCAAAGTCTAAAACTCTTCATTTGGTTGCTTGGGTGGAAAATACTGGTTATCATCGAGAGAGATGTGGCTCTTCATTAATATCATATGTTCAACAGTGTTTAATTTCACAGAGGCACAACTCCAGATTGTATTTGTTTCTCTGTTGTTACGAGAAGATCACTGCTTATATTCAGGCTTGATTTTAGGAGCATATGTCAGACCTAGAGCACCTTGCCTCTTCAACCTTTTTTTTTTTTTTTTTAGTGCTACTCCCAAAATTATTTTGGTCTTAGTCTTTTCTGTTTTACCCATTCTATGGTTTCCTATTTAAGTCCTCCCACTCTTTTACTTGCTTATTGACTGCTAAATAGGTAAGCCAGAGAAACTCTGGTAGATTTTTTAAATACATCTATTACTAACCACTGTTCATGGTATCTCTCAATTCTTTTCCATTCCTAGCTCCACAGGATATAAAACATATCCATGGCAGCAAAATGCTAGGGCAGACCTAGCATCAAATGATCTTTGATGAGAAACCTTATGCTGGTCTTAGGGAGCAATGCTGTGGATAAAATAACTGTAAAAAAAAAATGTCCAATTTGAAATAGTAATGCATGACTTCAAGAGGTGCTGAGCCACTGAGTCTTCTATTTACTTCACATAAATGGGACTAGCCCAGCTCTGCAGCCTGACAAGCCCTGCTCTGTCATACCCCAGCACAAGTTAGAGGATAGGTTAGCTGGTTTTGTGACCCTATTAAATACCAAGTGTTTGTTGACCTCAAAGGAACCAGAATCTCATCCAGGAATGACTTCTCTCACAGACATTAACATGGAAATACCCAGCCCTGAGTGATTCCAGAGATGGAGGTATCGCTATACATAAGAATGAACTGATATTTAATGATTATAAGTGGGATCAGAT
>NW_009203246.1:0-1107 GCF_000690835.1 Fulmarus glacialis | reverse complement strand
TTCGAAGGGGACTCAGCCCAGGACCCAACAGTCCTCCGAATATCGTAGGCCCTTCGAAGGGGACTCAGCCCAGGACCCAACAGTCCTCCGAATATCGTAGGCCCGCAAGCTCTGAGAGGCGTCCCACGCAGAGGGAGATGCTGGGTGCAGCCCACTGCAGTCCAGGAGAGCTCAAAGGGCCTCACTTAGGACCACCGTTTATAGGTTTGCAAGATGGTTGGCTTTAGTCATCCGTAAATTTCCATCCTGGCCACAGTCCCAGGTGGTAATTACTAAAAAATTCTCAAGGTTTTGGTGTTGTTCTACTGGACACCTGGGCCAGGCAGTAGGAGTATGTTCCCAGCCTCAGCTATGCAGAGTTTCTGATACAGTCAAGGAGCGCTCAACTGCCAGACTTCAATACACCAAGTCTGAGGTTTCATGGAAATTTCTGAGATCAACAAGTGGCCCAGATCAACAAGTGGCCCAGGGAAGAAAGGGGGTGTGTGAATGCACCACCACAATTCCAGAATTTCAGGGTGGGGGGAAGGAGGGAAGTATGTAATAAAAACCTGTCTTTCCATCAAAAAGATCTGAAATTGGAAATCTTTCAATCAGTCTAATAGTAACATACTTTCTTTTGCATATAACTTCCGAGTAAGCTGCTTATTCTATTTAAATAATTGTAGTATTTTTGTATAAGTGATTTTGTTTGGGGTTTTTTTTATTTTTATATAATTATGAAGTATTTGAAGGAAAAACTAATTAGGTTGAATTTTATGTGAATTTCTAGATATGATGAAAAGCCACAATAAACAGGTATTTTGCATCTATATATATCAGCTATTTCTCCAACAAGCATCAAAATTAAAAAAGAGTATTGGAAGAAAAACGTCTGTTGGAGGGAATATTTAAATATCTTAATTAAATATGGCCCAACAAAGTGCTCTGGTGGCTCTAAGAAACCTTTGTTCAGCTTACATTTAGTTATTGAGAGGAAACTGTTTCGGTGTTTGAATTATTGCAAGTAGTTTGTATTAAGAGCTTCCTTTAAACATACGTGTAAGCAGTTGCAACTTGTTTGTATGAGGGTTATGAAACGAAGTCTCCGAAAAACTCTCTAAGACT
>NW_009203245.1:0-27619 GCF_000690835.1 Fulmarus glacialis | reverse complement strand
ATTCTATGATTCTATGATTCTATGTTTTACAAGCTTAAAAACAAAGCAAAGAAGAGAGAGAGAGAGATGGATCCATTAAGAGATAGATTTTTATTAGCTTGGTTTATTGTTACTTTAAGAGTGTACTACCATAAGCTAGTCTTTTAGTTTGTATCATATATGTATATTGTTGTTACTTCAACCAATGAGTATGCTACAGAGAGAATGCGTCTTGATGACGCAGGTGCACAGAGGATTGCATGTACAGCCAAACAGCATATGATTTTTTTTCCAGTATTTGAAGTAACAACCAAATGTACAGATGCACTAAAGAACATGATACAGCGTTACCCTGTATATGAAAGTTACTGGAGAAAGAACGATAGATGAAATATTAATAGGTATATTAGCATACACAGAAAATGTACAGTAATGGTAATCAGGGGAGGAGAGACTGAGGTTAGGCAGAGCAGTGATCTGAAATGCCCACTATTCTGGATGGTATTGTGGTGTAGATACAGCCCTTTCTTTCACTCTCTTGTCACATTCAGTTAGTCCTCTTTTTGATGTATTCCTTCATTAAATAATTTTTTAATGATATGTGCATTTTGCACTTCACTTATGAGTTTTAGATATCTGCCTCTCTGTGTTCTAATCTCTAAGTAAATTAATCTCCACACAATAATAAATTTCATTTTATAACCCATTAGAAATAATTTGCAAGACTAATGCAAAAGAATAAATAAAGATACACAGATGCACAAAATGTTTGACAAAACCCATATTGTTTCTCCAGTTCCGAGCCTGCAAAATCCTCTCTGGCTTCAACGCCAGTTTTTAATGGGTTGCAGGCAAAATTCTTATGCAAAATATAAGTAGGTGTTAGGTTCTGTGGTTTACAATTTGTATTTGCTGGGAAAAACAGGGGAAGTGATTCATATGCTTCAGCTCCTTAACTGGAAAGCAGATTAGTTTCTTTTTCCAATAAAAAGGATTGAGAAATAAAAACATTTGCTCCTGTTGGTCACAATGGGGAAAGAACAAGCGTTTAAGTCTGTTTGGAGGGAATAGGGATAGAGATTGAATCCATTGCAGAGTGAAGAAAATTTACCCAATGTGGAGAAAGAGATTTTTGGGACCAAATGTGTTAATACTGATACTGCTCACTTACATGTACAGGCACAGAAGAGAAACAGAACCTTTTGATAAAAAGTTTTGTATTTTACTTCATTAAAGGGAGGGATTGTATTAATATGTTCTGGTAGCATCAGGGTATAGAATAAAGTTAGTTCTGTCATGTTTTTCCTGGTGGAAGATTTAAATCACTTTCACTTGTCTGTTTTTAATACATTTTTGGAGGATGCTGTTAAAAATCTGTTTTGTTCTTGTATCATTTTTGACCATTAAATAATACCGAAAAATTTTATTTGGGTAGGTAATAGGCGAGAAGAAGCAGCTATGAATATTGTGTTCTGTGGTAGAATTACATGTTTCTTCCTATGAAAGATGTGTTTACGTGGATTTTTTTTAATGGTAGGTTCATTTTTTATATGGTACTACTCTATTTATGAGATTTATTGATTTATAGATCTGTTAAATGCAGATTATTCTACAGTGAATGCAAATAAAAGGATTTTGAGCTTAGTCTTGAACAAACTGCAACAAACTTAGGGAAACTTATCACATATTTATGACATAAAATACCAATGGATTCCAATATGAAATTTTAAAGAAAACTGTTTAGACATGTCTTTTATGAAAGGGTCTGGTAAACTGAGACTTACTGTGTAAATACCAGTGTTACTGAGATGTGGCAAATGAAAGGAATTTAGCTTTTGCAGAGTTTGGCATGCAACAATTGTCTCATAGGTAGTGAGAGATAGCTACATCTGAGAAATTTGTTACAGCTAAAGAATCACCAATAATTGTCTCTCATTAGATTGAAATTTAGTCAACATGTGACATCAGCTGAGAGAAAGGGGTTTTTTTCCTATTTGTATTCCTCCCTCCACTTTGAAATGCATTCTACATCATTGATTATTTTATGATTTCACTGATAAAGTAACTGGTACTGTATAAGCTACAAAATACAGTCCTTATTCTGGATAGTTTATAAAAGTCTTTCCTACAATTTGTGTATTTTCTTGTAACAATAGCTTTGATTATGCACATCTCTAGCTCTCTAATACCTATACATCACCTTTAACTAAGGTAGACCTGCTTACATCCTTTAGTTTGTGAGAGTGTGCTGTTCCCTTCCACCTCCCCTACTTACATTTATTTTTTTGTGAAGACATAAAGTGTTTTTAGTCAAAATTCAGTAGTAGTAGTATTAGAAAATGCCACTGTAATGGAAATGGTTATAATTCAGACATGGTATTGCCCCCATGGCTTTGTGGTTTCTAGGACTCTTTTGTTGTAAGCACACGTGTATAATGTATCTCTCTCTCTCTTTTTAGTGCAGGGCAACACAGGAATCTCTAGCCATTTAGATAAACCATGGGATGTAAATCATGTCTCACTGGAGCCTCTGGCTAGAGAGGAGAAGAATCACATCTAGTATTATAACAGTGGTTTTGTAATTGTGTTTTAGGGAAATCATTATTTTTTTATGAAATGGTGACATTTCTTTCAAAAAGCAAATAATTTCTCAGGAAAAGAATTATGCTGTTGAAAGTAGCATTTTCTGTTAAGATATTTAGAATAACTTTTAAGTGAAAATGTTTTCAACCAGCCATTAATAGTCATTGAAGTTAACAGAACTGTCATGTTTTATCCCAATACCTGAATTCAGTGATACACACCTTCTATTGCTGACAGTAAGTTACAAGAATTAGTCTTCATTCATTACAAAAACATAATTGATATTCTGAAGGTCACCTGAAAATTGCAACTGTTTCTATGGTTCCAAAACATATGGTAAGATTTCAGAGGAATTTAGGCTTATCCTGCTCTGTCTTATTCGTAACATTTATTACCATAAAACCAGTCTATACTGACTTTTGGTTATTGAGGAAACAGTCATGTAGATGTCAAGGATATACCTGTGGTCCATATGGAATAACTTTATTTTAATACTAAGTTGTAAACGTCCAGAATGACAAATAAACACTTACCGCTATTCACTCACTGCATGCTCTTTCTTGAAAAGATAATTCTTCTAGAATATTTCCAAGGATGATTGTTAAAGAGTAATTTATCACATTTTACATTTATCTTGGAATAAATGATACAGCATATGGGAGTGTTATAAAGGAATTATCAGTGATAAATTTGATTTGAAATCTGTTGGGTGAGTGGAATCACCTTTCAGCTGGTAGAAATAATAGGCTTTCAAACAGTGTTTTTCTTATTAGTGTGAGAAAAAAAGTTGTTGCTATTTTGACAGTTCTACTTACAGCATCTACTTCAGAAGCTAAATCTTCTGAAATCTTAGTAAATAAATGTACAGCAAATCCATATATAATTTCTTCAAGTTTCTACAAATTAACTTTCATAAGGTCCACAAAACGGGTATGATCTAATCACAAAGAAATCATGGGGAAGACTTCAGTGAATGACTGAATTTGGACCCAACCCAGTAGCTATATTAGCTCTTTCTTTCACCAAATATAGTTATTTTTGAAACAAAACCACTGTCAGTCAAATCTTTCTATCATATCTCTAAGCAATTTCATTGACTAGATTTCTCGTTATCTTTCCCTGTAGCAAACTCTTTGTTAAACATTTATTAGATGTAAGTAGTGCAAAAGTGTAAATATAGAAACTTATTCCTGCTCAGAGTAGAAACTTAAGCAGAAATAATATTACAGCACCAAGCAATAATACTTAAGAACATTAAAGATGCCATTAAAAAGAATCAGACAGCACCTGCTAATTGAAACTTACACAGGGAAAGAAAAAAGGGCCCCAGGCTGGATGCCATTTTCTTCCACTCTTTAGGTAGTTAATATCTTTATTATCAAAGAATACTGTGGTTCATCTGAAGGCAGTTGTAGAAGCATTGTTTTCTGATTAGATTTTTTTTTTAATATAAAAAGTGCTAAGATAACGTATTTTTACATATTTTTACATGCAAAAGGATAACGTTACACAGGTGTCCTGTGGGACAAATTTTAAAAACACCTATTGTGACCTTGGGCAAATAATTTCACTTGTTTGGTCATCATTTATATCTTCAAATTTTTACTGCCTGATCTGTTAGCAAAACAACCTAAGGCAGGGAATTTTTCTCACTATATGCTTGCGTGGTAGTCAGTACAGTATTATATCAAATAGGTTTGGGCTGGTATGTATAACTGAAATGCAATTAAAATTGTAATAAAATCTAAGAAGTCAAATGCAGTTCTGCATGTGGTATGAATCTCTTCACAGTCAATGGAAATAGCCTACATATGAAATCTGTGCTCACCACTCCCAAAGGATTATCAGATTTTTAAATCTGGTCAGTTGAAAATGAATAAACTTAGATGACTTTAGGTACCATTTCTCTCCATGAGTCACCTGAGTAGTTTTTTGTAATGATGGTAAGTTTTTCTTTCCCCTATTGCTATATGAATATCAACTACACAAAGAAACTGCCGTTCAGTGGAAAAATTATCTCCCTGCTTCTATTCTTGTAATAATTCTAGGCTTTGAGTTGTAAAAGCAGCAAACTCCAGTTCGTGAAAGCAGGGTGATCTTTAAGGAGAGTATCCTGATTGGATGTTGCATTTTCTTCATTAGTTTATGCCTGTTTCGTCTGTCTTCAGTGGAAAAGTTTCAAAAGTTTTAAAAGAATTTAATGAAAGTAGCAGTGCAATCCAATAAACAACTAATTTTTAATTATTTTTAAGAACCTTCATCAAAGAAACAAGTAGTGATTAACAGTATCAGGTTTGAAAATGGTGTAGTAGTGACAGTTGTCAGGTTTAATTTTTTTTTACCCTTCCTGACCTTAGTGCGTTAAAGAAAATCTTTTGACATCAAGGTTCACCTTCAGGCATCCATCTCGGGACACAAATGTGTTCCATCCTTATTGAACTATCAATTTTATGGTAACTCAGTAATTTATATTACAGATTGCATCCTTGTTACAGTCAGATCTAGGCTGTAAGTGGTATCTGGTACGCACACTATATAAAATGGCAGTGGAAAAATGATTTCAGGGTAAAGAATTATGGTATTGGATAGTGTAATGTAGTTTTAAGTAGAGCTGAATGAGATGATGAATCCTGTGTCACTGATTAAATATTAGACATTATTGGGATATGTGTTTATGCACGACTGTCTGTGGAAGTTGCGGAATCAGACACTGGGAGTCCAGAAGTGCAGGAATCGCAGCAGAGCTATGTGCATGGTGAGACCTCCCACCGCACGGTGACAGATGAGGAAATCCTGGGGAACCTCCCTCTGAGTCGCTTCACTAAAAAACTACGCTGTGGTCTGGCAAACTGTAGTCCTCTTCTGACACTATGGAAAGTATAAACTGAGTTTTCTACTAAGCTTTTTAACTTTCATGATTATTCCAGTCATTTTTAAGTAAAAGTAAAACACTTTTTAGAGTGTTTGAGAAGGTTGACCTGGTACAGAAACACTCTTGGATCCGTGATGCGACATTTGCTTCACTTTTTAATTTACGCTATTTCACATTTCATCTTCTCCCTACATCTTCCTTTTCTCTACTGACCCTAAGACCTTGTCTGCTTACCTTGAGATAAATCTTTTTCTCACCTAACTCCTCATATTTATGAATTGTTGCATATTAAATCTCACAGTGTATTTACAAAGTGAAATTACTTAGCATATACCTCTGGTGGATAAAACATTAATTGAAAGCTGTAATAATGATAGCTTTTCTGTTCTGAAGTTAAATACAAATTGGTTCCTGTACCTGAAAAATACAGAGATATCTTCTCAAAAGCTTCATGGATTAAAAAAAATCAGGATAAATCAGAAAGGAGTGGGTGGATTATGTACATTTCATAGGCCCTCTATTATAGTGCCTTAGGTTTCTTTTTGTTTTCTGTGGACATACTACAGAAGAAATTGAAGTAAAAATTGAATTTAAAAATTCTATCCATTTTTGAAGGTGGTATGAGTCATTTTATAGAGGAAAGAAAATACTGTTACAGAAAGAATAAAACATCTTTTTATGACTTTAGTACACAGTTAATACATTGCAGTAGTACAATTTTTATCCATCTCACCCTTTTGCTTTTAATATTTCTCCTCACAATATTTATTTTGGTTGAGTCTTCTTTGTGTATTAAAAGCAGTTGGTTTATCTATGTGACATATCTTTTTGAGTTTTTGTTGTGTTTTGGGGAGGAGGTTGTATATCATCATTTGAATATAAGGTGAATTTGGTATTTAAGGTATTTGAGTTTAGTCAGAAAAACAGGGTTTTTCCCCTCCTCTTTTCCCTTTATCTCTTTCTTCTCCATGGTCTCTTTCAAGCTTTTTTTTTTTTTAAAAATCTTACCAAAATTGTCATCTTGTGGTTTAATGTTGCTGGATGGTGACCAGTGGGGCATCATCTGTTTATTACCCATTTGTACATCAGGGGAATCAGTTGTGCCACCAGCAGCTCCACGAATGCTTGCGCAGTTGTCGTTGCAGAACCAGCAAAGGGAGAGAGCAAGAACATCTAATTGTTTTTCTGATTTTCCTATCTGTCCTATGTAAACACTGACATTTTTATTAAAGGACTAATCTATTGATTAGATAGATTTAAAGCAGAACAATGCCCTTTAAAGCAGAACAATGACAGGGTTTGTAAGAAACAATATTTTTATTTTGTTTTATCATTAATAAACCTCAAGTTCTAATTTCTCACTCAGTCCTTTGGGTCCAGGGATATACTTGGGCATTGTTGAAGACAAGTAAAATATCTGCAACATAGCAGTCAATGAAATAAATGCAAGTGTTCATATTCTACGTCAAGATGCCTATATATAGTCTCACACATGCATTCAATAAATAGAAATCCAGCTCACTGTATAATAAATGCATGGACTCTGTCCAGAATGACAGTAGTATTTAGTTAGATGAGAACGTTGGCTTATCAAACTGATGATGCCTAGTTGCATTTTCTTAATATAGTTGATATTTTAGGCAGTAACAAAGTTTTTAAAGGCACGTCAGTAATATTCTTTGAGATGTCAGAGAAAATCAACTGTAACATATATTGAGACTTAAAACTGTCAGTTAGCTGCGTAATAAATTTCTATGTATTATTTGAATATATTAATTTCTATATTTCTGTTACTGCTGGATTGCATTCTTCCTACTGTCTACCTGAATTATCACTTCAGTGTTATTCTGGACTTGTGCTTTTGTAAATATGTCTTGGACAAAAATATAGCTTACAAAATATAGTATTGATAACTAGTAGGTGTTTTGAGAGAGATAGAGGTAAATCCACTGGTCTGGCATATTTTGTACTAAGGTCTCAGAGATCCATTCTGGTCTTATTTTTGTGAAATGCAGAAACATGACACACAAAACCCATATCCATGCTTTTTGTGAATTCAATAATTTCATACATTGTTTTATTTTCATGGAAAAAACCTTGGCCTTATGCTTAATTATTAATACACCTGACCATGGAAAGTAATGAGATAATCTTAGTTGTACTAACTTGAATTTTCTATAGCCTGAGGGCATGCACTCAAACTGTGGTTTAGTGAGTGTGCGGTAACCAGGTTAAGCCATGCTATATGGTCCCAGAGAGATGTGCAGGGACTGATGTGGGAGTCAGATGGCGTGTCATGAAATGCTACAGCATTGCCCTCATTTTCTATAGGTAGATTTAATTTAGTGTCTGAGTTCTTATTTATATTGCCTACACCTGCTGTTACAAATAAACTTAAAATCTGTTTGAAACTGATAGATTTTAGGACAGTTTTATGTATGATCTTCAGCTTGTATGAGTATTATTTAATTTATTTTAATATCTCAGCATGCAAGGTAAAGTCAGATTTAAAGTAAGCATGTTTTTCTGGTTTGTCTAACTTATCTAAAATTAATAACATTAATTAGACTGAGGAAAGTTTTAATACATGCATTTTTTTATTTTATGTGACATTACAAAAGTATTGTGCACCCAGGAACTATTGCCAACATTTGAGGATGAACTGCTGAGGAGCATTCTTGAAAGCTGCTTATGTATCTGTCTAAAATGAATGTGAGCCTGATCTCAAGCAGCTGTTACCTTCCAGGAAAGTCCAGAGCATACACTGGTTTAGTATTTAGTTTATAGGAATAATGCAGAAGTCTGTGTCATACTGTATCATCTATTTTAAGAAGTTCTCTGTGATGTTTCTTAAGAAGAAATTTTGAATATCAGTGATATTTCAATTTGAAAATGAATTGTTCTTGTCTAAGGAAAACAAAGACAACCAAACCAGTTGGTTCTGCTGTTGCCATTTCGCACCAGAAACTCCTGAAATACAATTTGGTCAAAGAATCAAAGGCAAAATATAAATCTTGGACTGATAAATCATTGAAATTACCCATTGAAATTAAGAAATTAATGATTGCATTAAATAATTTTGGGGAACAAAAGAAATTTCATAAAGTTTATGATGTGTCACCTAGATTCAGTTCAACTCATTAAAAATATTGAGAGCCACATTCCTGAGTTTCTGAGGTTTTATTACTTAATCAGAGTTAGTACAAATCTTTGTGGTGTTAAACACGGCTGCTGTTCTTTGGAGATATTCAGGACCTTGCTATTTTTTGTTTATTTTAAAATGTTGTTCCAGACACAAACAGATGTAATGACATAAGTATGTCTAGAGAGTCTGTAACATTATTTACTTTACCAACTTATTGCAAAGATGTACCTTGCTGTTAATGACCATGATTTATCTGTTCAGGAACATACTGCATGAATAGTACTTTACAACGTAGGTTACTATAGTAACGCTTCTGTAGTTTTAGGCTCATATTCCAGTATATCTTATTTTATTTTTCAAGTGGTCTTTGTGAACATTTTTAAATTAGCTTATCGCTTGAAAACATTTGTGGAGGACTTTTTTACCTCGATATTATTTAATATGGTTGTTATGGCAACAATATATTTCTCTTGATATTTTACCTATGAAAAGACAGTGACTGTATGTCAAGCAAATAAAGAGGAAAGAAAAATGTTCATTTACTTTTATTTCTACGCACATGGCTCCATATAACAACAGTGAGTTTAGTATGACGTATAAAAAGGGTTTGGGCTGTGCCTTCCTGCTCTTAGGCTTTACACTGACACATGCAAAATCTTGATTGATAAGATAGATTAACGTACCTGAGGATGTTGCTGTTGCAGGCTTTGTGATGGGGTGATTAGCTGCTATGAGTTACTTTGAGACAAGAGAGTATAAGAAGAGCAAGGTATATTGCAAAGACTATTGTGAAGTATATCAGCAAAGGGTGCAAGGAGCAGGGCTGAAATTAGAATGAAGCAGCATTGTGCTGGTCTAAGAGTCTTACCGGCTTGGCTGGCACTCTGGAAAGCTATTGCAGGAAAGATTCTGCCTGTAAGAGTTTTCTCATCTAGCTGTATGCTGTAGACAAGTAAATAGCGCAAGAAGTGTTATCTTAATTTTGCAGGTAGAAGATAAGTCTCCCTTATTTTAATCTTCTTTTGGTAGGGAGAAGGTCCTAAGTAGAGGACTGTGAGTGGCAGGATCTCAGAGTCTCTAGCACCTTACAAAAGTTCATATTCAAAACCGGTTTTGGAGGAAAATGCGAGAAATTACTTTGTCAAAGCAAATTCTCAGATGCTTGGTGCATCATATCTGTTTACCAGGAAACAGAGTGTGTATATACAGTCCTCCATTCAGGTGATTCAAATATAATTAGATCCTGGGTTTAAAATGAACAATTTGTATTTGAGAATGGAAGAGTGACTATATGGATACAAATCTTTTGCCCTCAGTTTCATGCAATTATGGAACTGTATGTGTTGGTATGGAAATTTAGCTTGTAATTCTTAGATAACAGATGTTTCAAATAATTTCATAACTGATACTTATGTTGGTCAACTTCAAATGCATGGTTCAAATTAAAATTACCATTACAATAAAAGTATCAATCAGTGCCCTTCCATGGTTTTAAGAAATAGTGTTACAGCTTAGAGTCATATTAGGCATAATTTAGATTACTTGTTTTGAATAATGAATAAGCATTGTCTATGTTTATCAGTCTATGTTTACTCTTTAATTAAAATGAACAGAACAGCAATATTAAGAACAACATAGTATTTCTTAGACTGAGAGGTATAATAAAATGTTGCAATAATTATTTCTAATGTATATCAGAGTATTACAAACTAAGCTTTTGGATCCCTTACCCTGAGATTAATCATTACTAGTTAATTGAATTTGTAATCTGACAAAGGCCCTATCTTCACCATCAAGCAGTCTCTAAATGAATACTTAAATTCTGCTAAAATTTAACTCCTTGTACCAGTAAGTGGCACAAGAGTCTATTTCCTGTATCTCTGCTGAGCAAAGTGGTTATTGAAACTTGCAATAATTCAAGCTTTATAATAAGACTGTACAAAGAATCTTTTTTATTAAAAGGAAGCACATAGCTGAGAGAGAACATTTTATATGAAACTAAAAAGGTGTCTAGGAAGTAGAAGCAGTAACAGATAGCTGCATGTAAGATAAGGCAGAAGTGGTGTAGTAAAAGTTGTTTACTACAAAAACTGTGTTACTGGTTTGCGTTGTTTTTGAATGGGCTGTGAATTATGTATTTACCTCTTGTGAAAATAAATTCAAAATTGAGTAACACAGTAAACATGATAATTCAGGATAAATCATTCATGGACAGATCTAGAGTAAGTATTAATTTGGACAGTGCTGTGATGTCACTAGAGGAGCAGCCCCATGAATCTTTGCTAATTGGATAAGTTTGCAGGTGTCCCTGAAAACATTGCTTTGGGTCTTCATAAATGGGTAATTTTGTGTAAACCTTCCCCCAGTTTTGGTGCTCCAAAAGTAAATACTCAAGTATTGGGATTATTTTTAGAAAATGGATTAGGATCTTTTTTTAAGAAACTATGTACTCTAAGATACACTTCTAGTTTATGATCTTTCAAGAATATGCTACTGTTTTCTGATATTGAGATGCGTACATTGAAAATCTGCCTGTGACATGTCCAATAGGCAAGAGAGAGATTTTAAAGAAGGTGAAAACATCTAGGGCTCACTTCTGCATGATACTCACTTGTTTAGCTATAATTGTGTTCCTCCATCAGGAAAAAGGTGTGCTAGCTTCTAGGATCAAGCATAAGGATCTTGGAGAAGTCCTGGTGTTAATTTTAGTGGAACTACATTTGATGGTGTGTTATCAGAATGCTAATCTCGATCTCTGTGCAGATTTAATGGTATGCAGCAAAGCAGACAAACACTTCAACTGTAGCTGTTTCTTTGGAAGTTGAAGCTTCTGCTTTACTTTGAAAGAATAATAAGCAATGAAAAAATGGCAGTGATTGTTTTCTGATTTTGCTGTGCAAATACGCTTTTTAGCTTCGGAGAGATTCCCCACCTCCACCCCCGCTTTGTATTCTAATGCTTCTGTTAAACTGGGCTCACTGTGCAGGTCCCAGGCTACAGTAGAGTCCATGTTATTCAATGTCAATCAGTTAGAACCAAGAGGTCATTTGTAGATCATTCTGGGTTCCCCATCTCTTCTAAGCTCAAACCACTCATGTTCATTGTTCCTTGCAGGAAACGAATAGAAAATAGTGGATTTTACCATTAACTTTTTTTATGCATGAACTAGAGGATGTGGTTTCAGCTTGTCTGAAATATTTCCTGGATATTGACTGCTGTGCACTCTAGAACCTGGTTGACTACTCAGTTACAGTTGGCTTCTTAGGCCGGTTTTACATGTTGAACATTTTTCTCAAAAGCAAGGGCTAGTTAAATCAGTATATCTGTATAAGCTGTGTGGAATCCCTGAGTTTGAGTGAGCAGACAAAGACTTGATGCTTTGATCCAGAGAACTCCTGCTAGAAATGTTATTCCATCATGTATGGGTTTCATTATATTTCAGTAAGTGTCTGACTTCTAATAAAGTGTGTTATAATATACGTTCACTTTTCATATTCTGAGAAAAAGAAACACTTTTTTATAGAGAGAATTTAAATGTTTAAAGTGCAGCATAATAAGCATTTGTATGGCAAACCTTTTTCATGGGGATTTGTCATACCAAATATTTAATTAAAATGAGGTGAAGTAGTGTTATTCATGCGAACCGGTTTTGTTAGAATAATTAAACTGCTTCAGAAGGATTTCTCTGCACTTTCTTTACACATCAAGTACAGATTTATATGGGAACCCTTCAGCAAAGAGTGGGTTCAATTTCTAGAGGTCACTATTAAACACTGGACTTTGCACCCTACCCTGGAAGCTGGAAAAACTAGTTTAACCTATGTAAGTGCTCAATGAATGACAGTTATTTAAAGGAAAGGAAAAGAGAAAGAGAAGATAAATAGGATAACATAAGAAAACAAACTATGCTTTCCTAAATACAAAGAGAATGTCAAGTCTTCCTCTCTGACTTCATTTTGAGAGACTGCTAAGCAACTGGCTGCTTGCTACCTTCTCCAGTAACATTTCATTTAAAGATCAGCACCTTCAAGCTCCGAGGCGGTATCACTTCTTTTGCTGGGCAGCGAGACCGCATGTAAGCTGAAGCTGACTGGGGTGTGAACTACTGTCGTGCCAGCAGCCATTCCTGTTCTTAAGTGATTTCTGCTCTTTCGCAGCAGTACTGCAGCAAACAGCATTACACATACCCCGGCTGCCCAAGGGAGATTTTATAGAGTCTCCTCTTTTCTCTAAGGTTTCAAGCTACTATTACATTTATGTGAGTGCTTATGCCAGATATACTTTAGTTGCCTTGCCAGGCTCTCACAGTGCCTAATTTCCTCCACTTTATGATATGACTGTTTCTTAACAGAAATATGAGGAAATATGTGCACAAGGTATGTGTGTTTCAGGTTTCCCTCTTAGCTTCTCTTGTTTTCTAATTCTCTCTGTGAGGATCTGGCATTCCTTTCCAGCTCTCTAGCTGGGGGACCTAGCAAGTAGGTTGGCATATATTTCAGTGACAGAGGGAAGCACTAGTTTATGCAGTGTAGATATAATTGATTCCACAATATTATCTTCTGAAAGAGAAAGCCTAGTGATTTAGAAAGATGATTTTACATTACTGTAGAGAAAACTAGAAGTACTGTTCAGTATAAAGCAAAACCCTTTTGTTCCTGTGAAATGGCATTCAGCAGTGGACACAAGTTTATTTTGTAGATCTGAAAAGTCTGGATAAGTATTTTTTCAGTTCAGATTAAAAAGAAAAAAAAAAATTTTCTCCCCATCACCACTGAGTATTCCTCAATCAATTTCACGCAATATATAACCTTACTGGTTATTTCCAAAGAGAACATTGTAATTGTGTCTCTGCGTGTCAGAATATTGAGATATGAGATGTCTTTGGGCTTTAGGTAACTTAAACATTAAGTGCATGCACCACAGAAAAAACTATATTGCCTTTAACGGACTATGAAAAAGCAAACATCTGTTGTGTTTTGTTCTGGTTCCTGCCAGAAAGGGCCATGCCACTGACAGCCTAATCACCAACTACGTATCCCCCTTACCTGCCCTGCCTGTCTGATCATGAGCTCACATGGGCACATGTTTGCTAAATAAATCACTGATCTGCCTGACATCTGGAGGGGGGTTTACAACTGCCCATTAGGAAGGTAGGCTGCAATTAGATTGGATTAAATTTAGTGTGAAGCTGCATTCTTGGTCTGTGTTATAGCAAAGTATTCTGCCTCAACAAGTAGAATAATTTTTCTTGATAGTGCAATAAATGAAATTTACAGGTGCTGATCTGTAGGTAAAACTTAGAATCGTTATTCAGGTTTCATGTTAGGTGCAAGTTTAATCAAATTTGGGTGCATATAGCTTGTTGGAGATAAATACAAAAACTTCCTAGGGAATTAGATACTGTCAAATTGTCACAACAAAGTACGTATTGAGATATGAGGAAAAATATTTCATGTATGGAAAACCTGGTATTGAGATATGAGATGTCTTTGGGCTTTAGGTAACTTGAAACTGTTGAAACTGTGAAGAATATGGAAGATTCTGGACTCTGCAGAGTCGGCAGTTTAAGTTTGAACAGATGCACATCCAAAAAGCATGGACACTTCTCTGCCTTTGAGGGTGGTGTTTTTCAAATTAGTCTGCAAGTCATGCATGAACACTTTTTTAGTACCTTTCCTTATGGTCAGAAGATAAAATAATACTGGCTCTGTTCTAAGAATTGTGATTCAGAAGTGGACAGACATTGCAGGAGTGTAAATTCAGTGCAGTGGTAAAATAAGTTATGACTTTTCCCTTTATTTGTTTCTCTGGGTCTTTTTTTTTTTTCTTCTCTGAACAAGTTTGTCTTGCTGTGCACAAGCTTGTTTCTACAGCAGGGAAGAGAGCACTGAGGCAGCTCTTGATTTGCTTCACCATCTGTTTCTTAACTCTTTGTTCAAAATCCCTGTTCAGAAGCTCATAAACCACGTTGTCTTCCGGACACAGGTGAGGGTATTAAGGCCTTTCTTATTATGTCACTATTGCTTTGCACTTCTAACGTGTTTGCCATTTTTGTCAGTGAATTCTTCCTCAGCAGAAGCAGAAATTCACCAGCACAAACTGCATAAGAAAGAACAAGGGCTGCTTGAAGTCTGAATAAAAAACAAGTTTATGTATGTTTGTTTTAATTTCCTACTAAGGTCAGTTGTGTCCTATTTTATGTTTAATGAAGAAAAGGGCTTGGACTTATCAAATACGTTATTTACATTTAACCTATTTGGCCAACCTCAAAAAAATCCTGAGTGACTTGCTGACAAATAAAAATTTTGAAACTTTATCTTTTAATATAATGTGTGAACTTTGGCTTTATTGTTTGCCTTACATTTTTAGAAATTTCTCTAGGAGTTCTTTAATATCTTCAGACTTTTCTTTTTTACAACATGGAATAATCCTTTGTATGTAGTGGAAGACGAGACTCAAATTATTGTTTGGTCTAAGGAAAAAATATGCCTGGTAAAAATCATGACTCTAATTTGGCATTAGTTCAATACGGAAGATCAGAATTTGCTACTAATTCTAGCCCACAGTTCATTTTTTTTTGGTTCAAAATAAAATACGATACGATGTTTTCAGCTTCCATGGCTTGTTCGACATCCTTTTCTAACAATTGTGCTTGTGCTGTGTACGCTAAAAACTTCTGCTGAAGATTTTTTAGAAGTCTTTGCTGGATTGTACAATGCGGTCCGTAAGGGGATGTATAAGCACAGGGGACTGATGCTGCAGTTCAAAACATGAAGAAGATGAAAGTAAACAAAACCATGCCAAAAAGGATTCCATTGTTGGATAGTCTGAAGCAGAATAGAAGTGTTCAAAGGCACAGATGATGAGAACATATAGAGACTCTTTTCCAGTTACTGTTGATTAGATATGGTATGATTTTGTGGAAAATTTTGCAGTCATCTGTTGCAGAGTTCCGATGTCTTTGTAACACTGATTATCAAAACATGGGAAGGACGGTATCAGGTGCCTTAAAAGGGTTAGAGACATCTTTTTGTGCACAATACTCATGATTACAAAAAGATACATTCTCTTTTTCAGCAAGGAGACTTCTACATACAAACCTGCATTGCATAAGGAATGATGAAATGTAGGAGGTACATCTGTTCTGTCCTGCTTTGTTTTTGCTTGAGTCTGTTTAAGTTATGTTTATTATATTCTTACCCTGTGTCTTGAGAACTGAGGCATAAATTGAGCTGACTGTATTATCCTTCGAAATCCTGTGAAAGGAGATGTAAAATAAATTCAGGTGTCATTGGCACAGCAAGAGATATTAGAGATGAAAGGTTGGCATCCTTTGTACAATGCTGAATGCCATGGAAATAATCAGTTTGCCTGATAAAGTTTATAAGCAAGAGAGGAAATTAAACACAAACCTATTCAACATGATGGACCTTTCTCAAAATCCCAGGTTCCTGGGTATGATGACAGGGGATATTTAGCAAAATAAACTAGTAAACAAGTAGCACAGAAGTCTAAAGGCTGTTGAGGGTGTGTATGTTTAATTTTGGGGTGCAAGAGGGTGTGAAGAATCTCTGGCAGACAGACAAAATGCTTTATCCTTTGATATATGTTGCCTTGAACTATTTAATTCTGTTCTGCTGTGGTGTTAGATTGAGTTTGCTTTGCCGTTATTAACATATGCCAGTTATTTCATTAACTGACTTTGTTAAATGCCTGGAGACATCCTGTATCACTTAATGAAGTCAAACGTGGCAAACCTCTCTTATAGCTGTATAAAGCAAGTGTAGTTAAGAAAAATATTTGCATACAATAATTGTTGGAGAACATTAGAACAAAGCATTTGAAAGAACAGACCCTACTAGTTATTGGTCCAGAGATTTGAATTGCAGCTCTGAGGCTGAAGCACTGCATAGCCTTATGAGAAGTGAGGAAAAAAAGAAATATGATTGGTTTTATAGTCTTCTGCATATATAACATTCAGCTTTGTGTAATACTAATATTTTTCAGCTGCCATTTGTGGATTTAGTTGACTGAGTTCTATGAATATTAGTGAGTCATGCACCTAAATCTACTTAAAATATCTAAGCTTTTATTTGCTATTCAGCTATTTAGACTAAAGTCCAGAAAGAACATCAGGGTTACATCCAGATTGGGTCAGTTCAGCCTTCTGTCCTTTCAAGGCAGCTTAAATAAAATTTCCCGTGGTTTACCTAAGAACAAGCTAATTGACATACTTGCATTCTTAACATGTGGTGTATGTATAATATCAGCAGAATAAATGCAGAGTACTTGCACACGTAGCTTACTGACCATGCGCTCACTGTGGATGAACTCTAAACAGATTTTTTTTTTTTTTTTTTTTTTCCCCTCACCTGTTCATGAATTAAAAATGTTCTGGAAGAGCAGAAGTGAGCATATATAGAATTAGGAGAAGTCCCCAGAGCACACAGAAAACTATTTTAAGACTAACTAGCTTATCTTCCTTGTAGCTTTTGCCATGTGACTTTCTGTATACAGAATTTTCAGGAACTGGTATGGCATAGGTAGCACTTACATAGGGGAAATTCTGTGTAAGAAAAACAACTACTGTATCAGAGAGGGAACAGGAAATGTGTACAAGCAGAACTGCAAAACATTATCACCATAATAGAGAGTCTGTTCTCACCACAATTGTTTAATTAACACAAGAGGGAATCCTTGGGAAGACAGATGAATGTATCAATTTTGATATTAATATTTCTTCCTTACAGTCACAATAATGACTAAAGAAAATAAATGCAGTAATACACTAATGGGCCTCAAAATAGAATATAATGGAACTAGAAGTTAGAAAATTGGGCTGTTATATGATAAACGATCAAATTTTCTCCAATTCTTCGGTTTCGCTCAGTTGGAAAGGAGTTAGATTTGACTAACTCTGAATAACTGGAGTCAATCCTCACTTCTCGCTCAAGGCTCCTTAGTTAACACACTTGGGTGAATTCACCCCAATAAAAAGAATACAAAAAATTATTTGCTTATTAAATCTGAAGCCCTGAAGTGGTCAGGCAGTTGGACTAGATGATCGTTATAGGTCCTTTCCAACTGAACTGTTCTATTCCCTCTCTCTTTAAAGGTCACTGAGGACTTAGGTATTGAACATGGACTCTGCTGGCCTTCTATACAGGTGCACTTCTCCCAAAGATTAATGATCTTTGATCAGTGATTAAACTACAGCTCAAATGGGAGAGTTTGGCGCTACATAGAATACACAACTTTGCTTTAAAAAACAATTTGGTGCAAGAAAATCATTGCTCTGGGAATACAGCCTTCCTAACATGGCATTCTGCACAAGCTTAGTTTATGTATCTAAATCTGTATTTGAAAGGGAATGGCTCATTTTGAAAAAGCTATGAAGAAACTGAATTGCTAGGTGGATGATATGAAAAAGATAAGGTACTGTCAACTCTTCTCATTGTTAATCTTTAAGTATTTTACCTGGGATGAATTCCTCTTGCTGTTGAGACAACTACACCCAATAGAGCTGTTAGATAACATATGGTAATAATGTTTTCCTGCATTTAGCTTCCTCTGACTTCTTGCCCTTGCAGAAAGTGGTGTCAGATAAAAATAATCTTGTAGCAAACTTAATGTTTAGCTTAGAATTGTTATTGTACAATGTATATACAAATTAACATAACAATTGATAATGGCAGAGCCTACTTAGTTGTCTTGAGCAGCTTCTAGAGAATTTGTATTGGGAGCTACATTTCCACCAACAAGGATAATGTCTGCATCTCAATTTTTACAGCCTCACAGCTGCTCTACGCTAGTGCCTTGCAGTTTAAAGTGAATCTCATTGTTCACATTTGCACATTTCTTCCGATAAATTTGAACAGTGCATTTGCTTCTCTTCCTGTGATTGAATTGTTCTTAAGTAATTTCTATGTCAGGCTACCTCTTAATTCAGTTTTCATTGCCAACTACCCACTGACAAAGTGGTTCATTTCCATGTGCATTATTGTTGCTACATATTTTCTGCCTTGTTCCCTTATTGTTGGCTGCTTATCTGCTGTAACTGAATATTGAATTGTTTCTCAGCAACCTCAGTTCTCTCCCAGGCTCTCCATTCTTCAACAAAGTTTTTAACAATAGTGAATGGAATGATGTCATCTTAGGTCACATTCTTTCTTTCATGTTACTATTTTTATACTTGTCTTCTGATCCTGTATTGATCACTTTTATAGGATCTGTTTTTAAAAAAAACCTAATACCTTTTCTTGTCTTGTGTTGTTTTCTCATTTTTAACTCTAGCAGATCCTTTTGTGATTTACTCATGCATTTTCTAAGGCAGGAGAATTTCAATAAAATAAAATTTGAACTAGTCGTTGCATTCTCCTATCTCCCATCCTCCACAAGGTTTCTTGCTTTTTGTTCTTCACATCTCACTTCTTTGTTATCTGCCTCTCCTGCCTATATTCACATATCTACATTGCAAAGTTACATTTGTTGACTCGGAGCTATATTCAGATCCTGCCCTTTTGTACACAGCATTTCAAAATGCAGTCTTTCTTTTTACATATACTGCTAAATATTTCTGTGTAAGTTGTTGTTTCCTTTCATTTTAACCTGTAACCACCTCTCTCTGATAATCAGGTTTTATATTCTGCAATCAATAAAAGTGAATTAATCTTCCTGGTTTGTCATTTTACCATGTCTCCTCTTTGCTGTTCTTTAGATTACTCTGTGTGTTTTTTTTTTTCTTCATGCCAGACTCTTCATCCACCTGTTATCCGTCAGCACAGTCCTGCAGCTCCTCCTTTGTGCCTTCACTTGCTGAACTCAATCATGAAGTCATTGTCACTGCTGACCTCAGCAGCGTAGCACAGTGCTTGGTATCCAAAAAGGCCTTCTGAGTCTTGTTTGTGATCTGAGGCAAAATTTAAAGTAAACCTGTCCTTGTGTTTAATGTTTTCTTGACATTATTTGTATTTAGCCTTTTTTCAGAAGTTATGTAGCAAATAAGCTTCAATTTGCCAAATGCCACTTCTGGCCAGTATGATAGAACTTTGGCAAATATTTGTCCAATTTACAGCTTTGCTACTGCCAGAGATGAACAGAACTTTTCTGGTGCAGAGATGAAACTTCTGGTATATTCATACGTTCTCAAACAAGTTGCAGGTTGTCAGCTGAGGCACATTAACCTATCCCATATGTGTACTCCTTGCTCAGTGCCAATACAAAATAAATTGGGTTTACTTAAAGTATCAGGAACCAGCTGTGGTAATGATCACAAGAACTTTCAATAGCAGCAGCTTAATCTCTCATCAGCTTTGAAGTTAACCCTGCTTTGAGAGGAGGCTGTGCTAGATGATCTCCAATTCCAGGGTTGTGAATCTTGCTTTTTGCCTTGCTTTCTCCTCACAGCATTCTGAACTCAACCATCTCATGGCCATTTTGTCAGAATCTCCTCCATCCAAACAATGTCAAATGTGTTGACACTCAGCCGTAACCAGGTGAGTCATCTCAAAGGGGCATTTTCTAACTATATCAATAGAAGATTTTTCATATGAATCACTGATACTGAGGCATGCTTTTTGCTGTGTCACAGGTACTATACCTATAAGGAAATACAGATGTCATCTAAACTTAAATATTTGTTTGAAGGTTTTGTTTGTTTAAAATGGCTCATATGTCAATGTTTTTCTGGAAACTATTCTCATCTGACTCCCTCAATATGTAGAGTTTTAGAAATAATCCCTATGGACTAGTGCTTCTCAGTATTTTTGGCATTAGTTCATGAAGACAGTCCCCGGACTCAATGAATTCTTATGAACGGAGCACAAAAATGTGCGTTACAATTAGGAAGTCCTCACCTTGGAGAGAGTTTCATTACTGTTCTTTGTAAGTGGTGGGTATATTATTGTCAGGCAATTTCAATAACATACTGGAGATACTGCAATAACTAGCAGCTATTGGTGTAGCAACTCGTTACCAGAGCATTGTGTTTCTATGTGTGTGTATTTGAATATATCATAGTTTTTGAAGAGTGAACTATTACTGACCTTGAGCAAAGATATATGCATGATTAGCCTGTGCTAATAAAACCTTAGTTATCAGCAAACCACAGCTTGAAGGATGTAACAGAGGTTACTGAAATGTGCAAATACAAAATGATAGCATAGGTCTTTAAAGTACAAACACAGCATGATAGTAGAGGTATCAGAGCTATAAACAACTTGCCAAGGGTCATTAAATTAGTGCAACCTCAAGAGCTGTTAAAACCAGTTTTAGGGATAGCAGAGAAAACAAAGAGCGAGTATCCATCACATTAAAATACATAACCATATACAGTAAATTCATATATAATGTGCAATTGTGAACCAATGAGAAGGCAGCTAGGAAGTGCACTGTGTTAAAAAAAAATACATAAAAATGACCCCAAGCACAGCCAAGAGCAAGGTGGAATAAATTATCAACATCATACTCCTGGCAAAGAATGTGGGATGCTGACAAATTGTTGTAAGCCCCTCTTTCTTCTTGAGGGAACTCAACACCATAAGCTGTGAACCTAGGGGGGTATAGAAGAAGAGCAAAGAAAGAAGAGGAGCGTAGAAACTGCAAGTGAGCAGAGGAATAGCAGAGAAAAGTATATGTTTATAGTTTGTGAATGTCAGTTTTAGCTGTCTTGATTAGGAACAAGTTGCATAACTGGACTAATTATAATCCTTCATTTAAACTTGTAAGACTTTAATTAGACTAATAACAGATTCCTACCTTCACTTAGAAGGTATGTTTCTTTAGTCTACATAAATTGCATGGAGTGTTTGGTATGATTCCACCTGCCCCTGAGGCTCAGATGTTAAATTTGGAAGCAGCAATGCATGATAAAGACATCGGTTGTCACAACAGTTCTTTAGCCCAAGTTCTGTAAAAGTTTTTAGACACCTATTTCCAAGAACATCTCTGAGACTTGGCTGTCTTTCAAAGTACTCAAAAATTTTCCCCAAGGTGAACAAAGAAAGAAGTGAAATTTTTTTCTTTAATTCTTTGTACAGAAATACGGGATCTTGTTATGGTACTCCGTCACTGGGAGAAGGATGCATCTGCTAAATTTTTCCCATGAAGACAAGGTGATCAATTTTGTTATGATGCTCCATCCCCAGGAGAATTTATTCAAGTGGGTTGGATTAGGTCTTGATAAAGAGATATGATTGGGTTTTGAACTGAATTGCATTCACAGTAAATAAAATAATTCCTGTTAGGCTCCTTTAGTGGCAGATACTATTTTGACAAGCTTAGCATTAGTGACTAAAAAGCTATAGAAAGATCCATACAAACTGCAGTTTCAGGGGGACACTGCTGTTACAGACTGTCAACTGGCATTTAGGATTTTGCCCTAGAATATTATTTCAAAGAATGATGCTCTAAACTGAAATGAGAAGTGTTGAATTAGGATTAGCTGAAATCCTTTCATCCAATAGTGATTACTCTGTCATTCAGGTGGACATTGCCTGATCTAAGATTCTATGCTTAGGTAAGAAGTTTATTGATAATGAAAGGTCTATATAGAAAGGTGCATAATCCCAAGCCACTAGCTTCAATCAAGTGATGTTTTCATCTGGTAAGGAACTGGCTTTTAAATCACAGACTTCTAAGTCAGGTAGCGTGAATAGATAACTTCTTAAATGACTGTTTTAAAAGAAGATGAATCATTGTAAAATGATTTGTTTATAGAATCATGAAAAACATTAGGTTGACTCTGGACATCATCTGTTCTAACCCTGCTCAACACAGGGCCAACTTCAAAACCGTCGGCTTCCTCAGGCCCTCATCTTTTAGCCTTTAAAAATCTCCAAACATGGGAATTTCGCAGCCTTATTGAGAAATCCAGTTTTTTACTGCCCCCATCTCTCTCAGCTCCCTAACTTGGTGGCCTTTCAATGTCTGTCTTGTTCCAGGGAGCCCTAAGCTGAACTTAGTTCTATAGATGAGGCTTTAAGAGTGCAGAATAGGGGCGAAAAACTTTTTCACTCAGACTTATTAATGCAACTCAGTGTGCAGTTGACCTTCATTGTCTCAAGGACACAATTTTGACTAGTTTTCAACTTGTCTAGCATGGAAGAATTTGTTTTCGCTAATACACTCTTACTATTGATAGATTTTTGACACTTAAGTATCTCAATAACCATTTTTTTCTCCGGTTAAAAAGAAATACTCTATTGAACTGAGGAATTAAAAAACATTGACTTCTATTTACTTCAGAAAAGAAAGTTTCAATGAACATTACCTTATATCAGTTGCTTAAATAGTAGTTTTTCCATTATTTATGAACTAATTAATAAAATTGTTTTCTTATCCTTTAAACACTGTAATGCAAATCTAAGATGACTATAATCAGTGTAGGTTTTCAAAATAGTTTTAATGTTAGATGTATAAAAATGCAAGTTCAGTAATTTTTGCAGGAAGATATATGTTTCTCAAATCACAATCCATGTTGGAATATGAAATAATTAAACAAGGGATCAGAAATACTTTAAAAGAAAAACTTTCTACTTTCTTTTTATTTTTGCAATCATCCAGGTAGTAGACTAATGCCATTTAAGAGCAAAACACTTTATTAGGAAGAAGACACTCCTGTTTTTTTAGAATATGATGCAGTAGGGATGAAACTGCAACAAATTCTGTTTGTTTCTGGGTGATGGTATGAGTTACAAGAAAGTGCCGAGTCTGATAAAATCTTTGTTGCACATTGGGCAAATCATCCACTTGGTACTACCATAACTTCCTTTAGAATAGGACAGTGGTGTAGTTTGAGATGCAGAGCTAAAAAAAAATAGCATAAATTGCTCAGAATATTTCTCATAAATGTGAAATATTAATGTGTTGTTTAAAATGAGAAGCCAAGGTGATATTTGTTCCTTTTGCTTTTAAAAACAATCTCTCATTTTAGTTTTAAAGATTCTGTGCTTTTGTCTGTAGTCTTAGCAGCATTTAGGTTTTGAGATGTTTAAAGACTGGAAAGAATGGTGGATTTGTAACTGGTGGAGGATTAAGCTTTTTCTTCAGTAGTAACCTGGAAAAGTTCTGTAAATTTGTTTGTCCAAATAAAGGCTTTAGCTGAAATGCTACTTTTTTGGTCCCCTAAGCAAGCATCAAGGGTTTAATCTGGGAGGCTGTACACTCTCCTTGTAAAGATTGTGCTGTATGTTTTTTCCTGTCCCACATTTTCTCAGTATATAATATTTGAGCATGACAAATACTCTCCGAGATCTTATGTGATTAAATTTGTACCAGTCTGGAAAGAATCATAAGTTGTAATCAATCCATTTATGCTGCTTTTGTCATCTGCAGAAGATATGTATTTGAATTCAGAGAGTCATGCTGGCAAAAAGAGATTTAATATGCTTCAATGTCAGCTGGAAAACTTTGGGATAGTGGAACTATGGTGTTAGCATAACCAAGGACAAATACAAATTGAAGGTAGTGGAAAGACAGGGAAATAGGTTCAAAAATCTTCAGAACCCTTCAAAACTGAAAAGGCAGGCAAAAATAAACATATTTCTTTTCTCAGGTGCTGTACCTTTCTGTTGTTTTGGTTATTCGTACCTGGAATACTTGGAGTTTACTTTGCCCTTGATGATTCTTCCAGAGATTTTTGTTATTGGAATAAAAGCCCTATAAAGTTTGGTCATTAAAGCAAAACTGCAAAAGGCCATATAGAATTTCCCTCTTAGGAGAACTGTAATGATAAATCAGAAAAGGACAAAATAAACATCAGTAACAAAGCAGTCCTAAGAAAATTTGTAGTAATTTTCTGTTAATTCCTTTAACCTTTCCAGTTTTTAAATGACACTTGTTGATTAATATTTGGGCCCATTTCTGACATTTGTTTTAATTTGAATGGTAATTTGTGTTACTCGGTCTCATGGAAAATCTTTGGAAGAAAGAGTATCAATCATACCAGCACAGAGGATACAGAATAGAAATAAAGTTTTATGGAATAAATTTTGGACTTTTTTGGAAGGGACTGGCTCTGTCCTTGAAGAGAATAGCAAAGGAAATCCGTGAAGACAAATTGTTCTGAGGGTTGATAGATGCAATATCACTGGGAAAGACAGAACATGTTTCTGCCAGGCATGTTTGGGAATAGGGACTTGAATATTTTCATTAATCTTGTCATAGCTTATTGGTGCTAACTTCCACAACAAAGATGGATTTTCCTTTGTAGCAGTGAATGAATATGCTTCCCGAAGAAGGCTTTGACAATCCACCTTTTTCATATTCAGTTATTTTATACCTCTTTCATTCTTACTAGAATTAACTCATTACTTAATAGGATTGGAATAACGTTTAAAAAATGCTGAACTGTTACATGTTACATTCAAATCACTCTAAATCACATCAGATTGTTTTCTCTTTTTGATGTAGAAAAGTAACCCTGTTTAAGGCTCAGGTTATTCAATAATGAGGTCCACAGGCACTGTGGTGACTTGTGCTGGATTATTGAGGTCAAAATGCTAGTTCTTCAAAACTAAGAAATCTCTAGTGAAATTTCCTTCTCATTTCAGTTTTCAACATCTATATCTCACTGTACGCACTTTGTATTTAGATCTTTGAAAACTGGACTAAGTTGTTATCTGCTAGCACTGTTCTGGAAAAAAAAAAAGAAAAAACCAAGGTACAGAGATTAATCAGGAATTATTGATGGTCACTCTGAAAGTATAAGATAGTACAGAGATTCAGAAATAATGCTTACTAACTACAGAAAACTGCAGGAATGACTGGGAGAGGGAGGAGAGAAGTCACTTTTCAAAGACATACCAGGCTTCATGTTTGGGTTCATGGTTCCAAAAACAGGTCACTGGGAGAGTGGGCTCAGAAATAATTATTTCTTTCATATGACTGGTTTTGTGTCACATCTGCTTTAGACTGAGCAGCATAAATTGACATTAAAAAACCTAGTTTGAGTTCTATGTTATTTTTGAGCGTAACATCCATTTATTTCTCTGTGGGCAAATGTTCATAGCAGTGAACAAATTCTGTTCATAATCAAGGGAAAAAAGACTCTTGAGATGCTTCCTCTTCAGCACCAGCAAGAAAAATGTTTTCAAAATAGCTATAAACAGGAATTGCAAGTGTCTTCAGCTGTTCACTCCCTATTGCTTTGCAGCCAGCTTTTCATCACTGTCTGTAAGCTAAGGCTACGTATGTTGCTCCCTTTTCCTCATCAGTTCTCAGCAGTCCAGGATTAAACATATCTGATTGCTTAATATGTATCCATTAAGCTAGTAATGAATAATTGCTGAAATGGTTTCCTTCAGTGAATGAGTGGCTGACATTTTTCTGGTGTCTTTTATTTTAAGAGCTTAAGTTAAGTGAAAAGCTTCATTCTGAATCACTGAAGCCAGTGACATTTTTGTCATGACCTCAAGGGGAAAGGTATGAGGCCATGTGGGCACAATTTGGGAATTCCTTATCTGCATGTCTAGTACTTCTCAGGTACCGGTATGAATGGGATTAAAAATCTGAACAGAATTGCAGTCCCAAAATCAATGCTATGCCCTCTGCAGCTGAGAATAATTTTTTGAGCAACTGGAGTTGTTTGTTGCTATGACAGTGTTTAGGATCTCTGCCTGAAGGGGAATGAGTAATAACTGCTGGAAAAAATAGGCCCAGATCTGTACACATCCTGAAATCTCAGTTCTCAAAAAGGCACTTCATTATGCTTACAAGTGTACATATTTGGATGCATGCATTTAATATATACATTTAATGCAGTGAAATTAATGGGAACACTTAAAAGTTTAAGTAGGAGCAGGTGGCTAGGCAGTACAGAGTAAGATTGACAAGAAAGAAAAGAGAGAAGAGGCAGATGTGCAGCAAAGTAGACCCAGGTTATTTCTATTATAGACGTGTATTTTCTAACAGAAGGTGAGTAGGATTTTTGCTGGAAGCATCCACCAGTGTTTTAAATGGGCTGGTTTTACATTAAATGAAATACAAAGGGGAGGAAAAGGCTTTGCATAGAAGAGTAAAAGAGGTATACAAATAATTGATGCTTTTGTTCACTAGTGAAATTGATTAAAAACCAACTTGAATTAAATCACAACTTTAAATTTTTTTTTTCCCCTACAACTTCATTTCAAAGTTGAATAAAACATAAGTCTTCGAGCTTCTAAGTATGTAGGGTTTGCTCCTAATTACATTTTTGACAAGCATTAAAAACATAAATATAAATAAAAATGATTAATTAGACAATTTCATTTTGAAAACAGAAGCTAAATATATCCAACAATACTGAATTTGCCAATAATTTTTGAGTTCTTCCTCTTACAAATTAAATAATTTTCATAGCGAACCCTCTGAGGTTTTTTGATCGTTTGTTTTAGCAAACGGTATATTGGAGAAGGAGTCTCTTGTAAACATACTTGATGATGGATCTGAAACAGTCCATCGCAAAAGAGCCTAAAGATATGTAGGAGGACTGTGATGTCCTCGTCACTGAACATTAGTAGATCAATAAAAAGGAGAAATGGAGCAGTAGTTCTATACTTCTGACTGTGAAATACAGGATTATTTGGCTTATGACCCTATTTTAACTGCTGTGATCTCCCTTGAGGTCACAACTGCTAGTTTGGGAGCCACTGAACTAGAGTGAAGCGTTAGCCAGGAGGTGCAGAAATGAAGCTTGACAGCAGGCAGAGATGCCTTCCAGCAGAGACAATTCCCCATACTGCTCTGAACTGCTGGGTCTGTATAAAAAGGAAGGTGTTCTCTGTTGGCTTGCTTTGATGTAAGTGAAAAAAAGCTATGAAGAGGTACACTAACAATCTCTTGTTAGCCTGTATTTGAGATCATGTAAAAGTATAAACTAGAATAGCTCTCCCCCCACATTAACTTCCATGTGGAGTTATTTGACAAGTTAGTTTCTTGGGTTTGTTCACATTTGTTTCTTATTGTCTAATTATGATTAAAGTTACTTCTCACTAAAGTTACTTTTATGACTAAAGTTACTTCTCACTACTTCATGGCTTAGCGACGATGAAATGATAGAATTC
>NW_009203244.1:0-884 GCF_000690835.1 Fulmarus glacialis | reverse complement strand
CTGCAGATTGGACAAAATGTGGGCTGCCCAACAGACAACACCACCGACTTGGCCAACTGCCTGCGCGTCTCCGACCCCAAAGCTGTGACGCTGGCCTACCACCTGCAGCTGATCAACCTGCCCAGTAAGTCCCCTGGGCCGTGCTGTGGTCCCCCACCCACACAGGGCTCACCATGGCTGTGATGGGACGCCGGGGCGATTGCCAGGAGCGTTGAAGCAGTGCTTGTGTCCTTCAGAAAGGGGACAATAATGACAGATCTCGCAGTTGCCCTTCTGTAGGCAGATGCACATTCACTTGAATGAACACTGTTCATCGTGCAGTGGCAGCGGTGGCAGAGGAATTATCCCAGGTCCATTCCTTGGCCCCAGAACAGCTGTTTGGGCTTTCTGTTCTGTGAAAGCAGCGAGAGCAATTCCAGAACACCACTTACAAACAAAAAAATAATTGACCACAACCCTGCTATTTTCATTTGAGTCACTGGGTGGAGAGTAGGACTCTCACAGCAGGTAGGGAATGGTTCTGCTTTTGCTGCCTGTGAAAATTACTTTCCACAGAAGACTCTCCTCCGCTTGCTCTCCTCATGCTCCCAGTAAACAGCCCCAGTATTTAGCCTCACTCAGGACAGAGAGTGGCCAAGCCACTGCTGTGCAGCTGCACTGGCCTGAGCCGGCTGTCCTGGCAATGAGTGAGCACAGACAGATGGGATGGGGAGGAGAAGTTCTGCTCTCCCCTGCCTTTGGCTGGGCTTTTTGGGAAGGGGCCGGGGAAAGGAGGAGAGGAATTGTTGGCGTTGCCTGCCGGTACTTGGCTGACAGATCTCTTGTTCCTTTTCCCCACCTACAGGCATGAGGTTTAATGAACGTGATCCTGTGGTCATGCTGAA
>NW_009203243.1:0-2176 GCF_000690835.1 Fulmarus glacialis | reverse complement strand
GATTCTATGATTCTATGATTCTATCTGTCACCCTCAGAGCAGTATAAAAGCACTGTGGCTAAGGAATGGTGTGAGGTAGTACGCTCTCCTTTATTCAAGGAAAACAGAGGATGATCCAGGAATTCCACCAGTTCTGTTTATTTTTAAATTGCAAGCATATCGACCGATTTACAGAAAATTGTTTAAACAAAAGCAACAATTATCCTTTTGCCTCAATACTGAGGATTTTTGCTGTCCTGATAGAACATAGCCACACCATATTTGGAGTTGCTCAGGGTATATGAGTGAGGACCTCTCAAAATATAAAAAAATCGTAAGCCATTATTATTTTGAAAATGATAATCACTGAAGAAGTTACTCTTTAAAGAGTCCTAATTTCAAATTTGGGTGAAAGTTGATTGGACTAGAGTATTACGTGTAGACATATGCTCTTTGTTAGTTTTTTGGTAGCTTCTCTACAACAAAGGCTGCAGCATCCTAAGACACCAGTTGAACAGATGCCACAGAAATTGAAATGGATGTGAAAGATGAACTGTCCGATTTGGACACCTTCCAGATGAAAACACTTGGCCCAAACTAAAGACAGAAAATGGCTGCTTAACGGATTGCCTTTAAAAAGCAAAATATATATTCATCTTTATCTCATTCAACCAAGAAAACATTCCTTATCTAAAAGGAGGAGATTCCTTTGTCTAGGAGTGAAAAAACAGATTTATATGGTTCCACAGATTGGCAATGAAGAACGTTAGGCCTCCTAGCAACGTTCTTCAGCATCCTTCACATG
Organism: Fulmarus glacialis; assembly: GCF_000690835.1. NCBI lineage: Eukaryota > Metazoa > Chordata > Aves > Procellariiformes > Procellariidae > Fulmarus > Fulmarus glacialis. The sequence goes on along the minus strand of NW_009203243.1, from coordinate 1,392 downwards.
CAGACTTGGCTCTGCATTTCCATTGCCTACTGTACATGGCAGTCACATACTTTGGGATATGACTGTATACGGAGTCTGTGTCTGGCAGCCCTGAATAGTAGGTGGTCTGAATCGCTCATTACTCTCATGCCATTGGATTTGGGGCAGCAAGTTAAGCAGTGTGAACACAGCTCTTGGGCATGCAGTCAGAAGAGGAAAACATTATCCTTTGTGCTCGACTCATGAACAGTTCTTGCATCATTTCCTTAATGTACAGTGAACTGAGATGCAAGCCCTCGCACAAGCCCTTAGAAATTCTCGGGGGGCTGCTCTTCCCAAGCGTTGTCTAGCCAGACACTGTGGGATGTTCTTTTGCTGTCTGAAAATATCCCCCCCTTATTTTTATGAACAATTTTCTTCTATCTGTTTAAGAAACCATTCTCTATCTTTTATGCTAAGATCTTTGTTAAAATACCTTGTAATTATTTACATTGCGCCTTGGCTAAAGCAGTGTGCCACAGAGAATTTAGCCAGGCAGCAAAAAACTTCAATTTAGGGAAGGAGGTGGTGTTTCCCCTCATTAATCTGTTTCTGACGTAAAAAAAATGTTTCCTGCAGCAAAATGCCTCTGACAGCAAGTTTGTACGATTCTGTCCCTGAACGTTCCTTGACTGCTTTCTTCTTTCTTTAATAAACGCTGTATATCATGTGTCAAACTTCTGATTTATTTTTACGGCATTACAAATGCAATGTGTTTCGTACAAACGATCATTCATAACATCAGTTTTAATATAGCGCAACTATTTTTAAGACTGTACTTCCTAAGAATTCATAAGAAGTTGCAGGTATATAAATGCCCTCTTCTGCATTTTCAGGTACTTATTGTCAAAATCACTCAAATACAGAGTCCTAGGTATGACATCAACTGGAAAACGAAAAACTTTGGTACTTACTGATTTTTGCATATGAAGAAATTTTTCATTATACAGACAGACAGTAAGCACTAACTACTGTATAGACAACTCATACCTATCAGCCCTGGTTTCTTTTGAGGATGTTTCTTCTTCCTCGCGCAGGAGGCCTTGTCTGTACTTCGAAAACTGCACGAATTCAATTGTTAGTGTAGTACAAGCACACAGGGTAGACAACATCGAAGTGTTTTACACCCATGTAAATACTGCGATACAGGAAGGCCAAAGTGCAAGGCCTTTCGATACTAGCAAAAATGTACCTATGCAGGACGTGGTAGTAGTACGCCTATAAAGGCATAAAAATTAATACAGATGTGCACGTGCACACCACATATACACACCTACCTGGCACAGATACTCAGGAACTTATTGGCATGACCTGCCAAAAATGGTATGTCCGAATCCTCACCTTCCTTACAGGGGTGGTGTGGCTTGTGTGAAC
>NW_009203242.1:8139-53172 GCF_000690835.1 Fulmarus glacialis | reverse complement strand
TGATTCTATGATTCTATGATTCTATATAAGCTAGTCACCTAACCAAAACTGACCTTTAGGTTTTGGGCAGAACTAGTGTGCTGAAACTACCCATATTACTATCCCTTATGTCATAGGCTAAATATAAGAGTTTGGAAATATAAAGTATGCTTTATGCGTAGGAGGAGAACTCATGCATCGAGATTTCTTCCTAGAAGTGATTCTCTCCACAAGGTCCTGAGCGATTTCTAGCAAAAAACATTACCCTACAAACACGTATTTGGCCTTATTCCCAGACCCCCATCTCAAAATCTGAAGCATAGAGTCAAGTTCACTAAGGGCCTGCTATTTATGAGGAGTTCAAGAGACTTTGATCCAGGACAAAAAGATGTCTGCCGGATTTGCGTATAAAGGAAATGTTTTTTCTTCTTGTCTATTCAGAGGTACATTCAATCTTCTGATCTTTTGTTCTCCATTTTTATTTTTTGTCAAATAACTAGGTATTATCTCTGAAATATCTCTATCAGTTCAAGTAATAATAATAATAATAATGCCGTGCTTTGATATTGTCCCTTTTATTTGGAGATCTTGAGACACTTCATACAAAAAGATCATTATTATTAGCTTCCTTTCATACATTTGGAGACCAAAGCATAGAACATTGAAGTAACTTTTCCAAAGCTACTCTGTGGAGCTAAGAATGGAACCAAATTTTCTTTTGTCCTGGTTCTCTGTACCACCCTAATTCCATAAAATATTGACAAGTTATATGGTAAAGCATATATATATCACATATTCAGATATAGAATGCAGGAGTAAACAAGCTGAAAGAATTGAGAAATTCTCCTCAGTAAATTCTACGGCACATGCTAGGATCCTTGTCAGTTCTACTAGAATGTATTTTCTCTGCTGTTCACACAAATTTCCACAGCTTAAGATCTTTTGCACTTCACCATATTCAGATTTCTTTTTAAAAATTCACATATTTTTATCTGTTCTATCTGGAATTTAATATTGTGGTGTTTTTCCTCTTTCTGAACTTATCATTTCATCACCTCTCAAAATAGCTGCACTTGCGGTAGTTATCACTTCATCTTGCAGAATGTGCAAAATGCAGACTTTGGTAGGTCCCTCATCAGCTTATTCCCTATGGTCCAGAATTTTTTTTTTTTTTTGTTAAAATTGTTTCAGGTTTTTATTCAAATAAATTTATACATTTACCAGTATTTTTCCCAAGCTTCATGACTCTCCCACAGAGACTAAACTTCATACACTTGATGTTCTTAGAGCTATGTCCTTTCATCTTTCTAGAACAAAGCCATTTTGAAAATCTCTCAGGCTTTTTGTAGCTTTTGGTAATAAATCCACAGGGATTTTTTTTTCTTCCCAGAGGCTCTCAAAGGGATTTCAAATTGTATGAGGGTCTCACATGCATTGAACAAACTGTCCCTCCCCTCTCAGTTAGGGCTCACTTTACTGAGGCTCAGTCAACATCTGCAGCTTGTTTTAGGGGATTCCCTAATTCTGTGCAGGGCAGCTACTTGGAGTTCAGTTCATATACTCACCAGACATTGCTTCAGGATAAGAACTTCTAGACGAGGTCCCCTGGAGTTGTTAATTAGACAAACATTTTATTGCCTGTCTTCTTATGAAGTAATTGGTAGTTGCCTACGGAGGAATCTAGGTGGACCACTGCTGGAGGAAGAGAGATTATCTTATGATAATTAAAGTTCTCTGAGATGCTTTTGGGTAGATAGATCCCATATTGCTTTTCCTTCCCCACTGGTGCAGAGTCCTTTAACCAACACTTGTATAGAAACACCACCAGGAAACTGAGACTACTTTGCCTTTTATGTCCTGCGTTATGACATATAAGCATTTACAGCCCTGGTAGACACATCTGGCTTAGAAGATAGGAGTATGTATTTGTGAGGTATACACACAAGTATGTAATGAGATCATGTGGCCAAAAGCATTACAAAGGTGACTTAATATTCATGCCATAAAGTCATGTCACCAGCACACCAGTTCCTGGTGACCTTGGGCAATATGGCTCCTATGTTCTGTTTTACTGATTTTGGTGGTTCTGTTTATTTTTCTACAAAATGGACTTATAGGAAAAATCAAAATATGCAAAGTCTGTATTCTAACATGTACACAGAGTTCAGGTCTGCATTTCATTTGTATGAGCTGTTCATGGCGTTGTGTGTTGAGTTGTTCATTTAACTGCTTGCTTTTGCCCCTTTAGTGTTCTTTTAACCTTGATTTGTTTATGACTAGCTTAGTACTCAATATCATACGGTATTTAATGTGTTAAAGACTGAGCTTTAAAATAGGCATATCATTGTGGCCAAAATGGCTCGATCCCTCAAGAAGATGTCAGGGACAATATTAAGACTTTGCTTTATGCAAGAAATTACTGAATTTGACCAACTCCACTGTATCCAGTAAAGAACAAAGCTGGGTCTCAGGTCTGCCTGCTCCCAAAATCTCTGCACATTTTTAATAGTGAATATATACATTTTTTAGCCTCTCACAACCTTTACATGCTTTTTGCATGCATCCAGATTCTGTGTCTTCTAAGCCAAAAGTGTGACAGGATTAACCATTATGCTAGTATTTTTATCTAAAATTATGTGTCACAGTTCTAGACTTTTTTGAGAGAGTCTAATTTCAGGAAATTTCCTTCTCATCAAAGGAATGAGTGATTTGAATGATCATATGAATTCTATATATTTATCTCAGCTAAACTAAACATCTTAACATCTTAAGGTCAATTTGTGAGACCAGACAGCAGATGACTTGGTGTTGAATATGAGACTTAAATGAGCATGAAAGCGATGAAAGAGGGTGACTTTCCTTACACAAGTGTATGAGTACCCTTTTCATCAGGGAAACATATTTTTTTATAAGACCAGGTACCCAGTGTTGCTATTTACTCTGTTTACATTTTGATCAGCAAGGCACAGCTGGAGGGGAGCCACGGTTCTCTAAAAGACTTCTCTCTCCCCCATCCCACCAAGTCCAAATCAATGTAGCAGATTCAGTACCAGAGAAGAAATAAGCTCTCAAAAACAGTGTAATTTCCCCAGAGGACTAAGGAAAGAGAAAGATTGCTGTGGCTATATGGCACTGATTATTGGGAGATCCCTCTGACACAGCTGCGCTTTGGTCTTCATGCATGGTTAGGAAAAAAAAGCAGAGTCAGCTATTTGTGTTCCTAAACTATTTAGCACACAAAATCACAGATTCAGAAAGAATATGATGGGATGGAGCATTTTTTACACTGCAATGTATCTGACACACATCTAGGCCATTAATTAGAGAGATACTCTTTCTATTGCAGTTTATTTACATCTAAACATTAATATAGTTCAGAAGTCGGAGGTGGAAAAGATCTGGTGAATTGTCAGTTTCTTGCCAATGCAAGATGCTTTTAAGCTAAAGGATGTAACTGATAATGGATAACCTTTTCTGGGTTCTATTCTTATTTGCCAAATTACAGACGAGGAATAGGAAATAAGACTTGAGATGACATTTGAGCCATGAGTCTTAAGAAAAAAGAAAAACGATTATTAAAGACAACAACTGTGTCGTGTGGGAAAGGTCATGATTTAATTGCAAGATTGTGAAATCAGGATGCCAAGCACTGGAGTAACAGGTTCAAGAGACACATTCAGCTAAACGGCTCAATAGAATAGAGGACATTCCTTTTCATTTTCTGGATAAAATAACATTTCAAAACTTTTGATAAAAAAAAAAAAACAAACCTGATTTACCTGCGTAAATCTGATGGTTTTTTAAATGATAAATTACATCTGTAAGACCCTTCAGAAAAAAATTCTTCTTACTTAAAATAAGTCGTACGATATCAAGCCTTCAAAATTTGATTCTGAAATATTTACCTTTTCTTGATTTTATCAGAATCAATTGTATAAAGAGTGATCAGTGAAACCCAAGTAATTTTAGCAACGGTAGCTGAGGTGAAATAACTGAGTAGCATGTAGACAGCCATTCTTGACAAACATGTTATTAATCAAAAAGATAATGCTGAACCTGTAATTATGAAAGAATATTATATTCTGAAGAAGATAATATTTACAGTATGTCAAAGTGAAGATAAAGGAAAAGTACTCAAGGCACTCTCTCCATTTAGGTAGCTTAGAAATGTAAATGGTTTGTATAGTATTAATCAGGTGTTTTACTGTAACTTACAGCAATGAATTTTTGTCTTCTAAAATTGATTTCAGCCTTGTAAAAGAAGCTGGATTGGCATCATATGGGACTGAACTCATCAATTTATCCAAATTACAGACATGTTGCAGGCAGTGCAATTTTCCATAAGGTATCTTGTCAACGTCTCTCAACCCTGACCTATTTACGGCACCTCCGAAGATAAACACATTTTTCAGTCTCCATGTTCATTCAGCCCTTGGTGTCTTTGCTGAGCTGGCCAATTAGTGTCCCTGAAGAAGAGGGAAGGGGGGCTGTTTGATGTGGATACCAAGTTCTGGACCACCAAGTCATGCCTCAGAGTTGTTTCTATTAACAAGCCAATACTTACTAACAGTTTCCCACCATGATGTCTGACATCAGTTTTGTCTCTTTACCTACGCTTACAATACGAAATAGCTGAGCTGTCTCACATTCTAGTGCGTGAAAACTGTTGGCAAGTGTTGATGTTTTTTTTCTTAATTCTGACTGCCATACACCTCCGATTAGCCATTACATAATACAATCTGTTCTGTATTTGATTTGAACTAACAGATTCTACTATTATGGACATATATAAGCACGTAGAAAGATGGATAGGCCCAGTGCCACTGAGGTGATAGACTGCACACTCCAACAACAATCCCTGTGTCATTCAGTCTCCTGTTGAGTGTGAATTTAAATCACTTAAATCCTGAACATCTCTGTTCTTTGAATATTATAAAATTTAAATCCTTTAAGAATTCCTTTGGAAAAAACATGTGAATCAAGAACAAATGATAAGATTAAGAAACCAATTGTTCACTTGGTATTAAAAATCCATCATGAATTTTCTAAATCTCAAACTGTTTAGTTAGGTTTTAGTTTTCACATTTGATGTGCTTGATCTTAAATCGTTCAGTAATAAAATGGAAAAATTACAAATCAGCCTGGTTAAATTAGAATATTTATAAAGTGAGGTGTCGTAAGAAAGTCATTTAGCATCCAAGAAAGTTCACTTACATAGTTCCAACAGATGAAAAATACTCCTCAATAAAATATAGCGCATATATCAGGATCAACACCAACGCTTTTCTACATCCAGGGGATTTTATGCATGTCTGGGTATTGAGAATAAGCCTCTACTAATACCAAATTCCTTGGAAGCCTCCTAAACTTCTGGACACGGTAACTGAGGGATCGTTGTTCCTGGTCCAGTCCAAGCCAGAAGAGAAGCTGAGCAGGCAAACTCTCTGCAAGCCTAAAATTAGAGTGAGGCATGCCACCATCTGTCATTCCTACCTTACCTTAGGGATGTTAGGATGATTGACTCTTAGACAGTAAGTACTGGTCCTGAGTAGGACTAGACTTGGGAATATTTTAGATATTTTTACTTTTTCATTTTCCAGCTTCACTGTTTCATGGCTAGATGTAGGACAGAGTATAAAATAATATAAGAAAATGGCAGGAAATGGCAGAAACAAATACTCTCTTATCTTCAGTAAAAGTGGAATGGAAGAAAGTGGTGGAAAGCTCAGAGGGTCAGAAGATATTTAATGAGAAAGCTAAGCCTCTGGAACTTGTTCATATCCTCCCTGTGAAAGGCCTTTCACAAGAGAAAGATATGTGGAGGACCTTGTTCACACCTCTGGCCTTTTTACATCACCTTTATTTGGAAGGCACGAAAGAAGCAAATTGCTTTTATGGTGTCTGGTGCTCTTTGGCAGTTCATTTGTTTTTCATGATGACAGTGACTTGAAACTTTTTTGAAAAATAGAATATGCATGGGAAAATTTAATGTTTGGAAACCATGTGTCCTGGTTTCGGCTGGGATAGAGTCAAATTTCTTCCTAGTGCTGTGGTTTGGATTTAGTATGAGAAGAATATTGATAACACACTGATGTTTTCAGTTGTTGCTAAGTGCCCTCCTAGTCAAGGACAACTCCCATGCTCTACCAGGTGCACAAGATGGGAGGGAACATAGGTGGAACAGCTGGCCCAGCTGGCCAATGGAGTATTCCATACCATGCGATGTCATGCTCAGTATATGAATGGTAGGCGTGATCCAGGAAGTACCGATCGCTACTTGGTTATCGGTCAGCACAGGTGGTGAGCAATTGCATTGTGCATCACTCATTTTGTATATTTTATCATTATCATTATTATTTTCCTTTTTCTGTTCTATTAAACTGTCTTTATCTCAACCCATGAGTTTTTCTCACTCTTACCTTTCTGATTCTCTCCCCATCCCACTGCAGGGGGCAAGGGGGAGAGTGAGCGAGCGGCTGTGTGGTATTTGGCTGCCTGCCAGGTTAAACCATGACACCATGGAAGGAGTTCAAATTAATAGAGAATCCTTAGGCCACATAACAACAATAATTCTGTTCAATCTTCTTCATTGCCCTCAAACCCGGTGAGCATCATCTGAAAACAGTGGGCTGCAGGAGTGTAACTGCAGACTTAATTTATCCTTCAGAATCATTGCTTCAAACAATAACACACAAACTGGTAGGCCATGGACTGACCATAGTATGCCAAAGTGAACATAGAGCCCTTTCCTTTTCTTTTTTCTCTAACTTTCAGAATTTAGCTGAAATGTAAGATTCGGTGATAGTGGAGTCAGGAGGAGGGCAACTTTTACATCTTACATCAAAATAACTTGAACTACACTTTAAAGTGTTCACACTACAAAAGTTCAAGCTTCTAGTTACTGGCAAGACAAACCTTGAAGGTCCTGACTAGCTAAACTGAAAGTTACTTTTGAGTTCGAACTGTTCATAAATCGACCTCTTTTTTCTCAGCTCTTTTTTCAATCCATTATGGGTTGGGGAAACAACCATCTACATCAGTAGTTTGCAGATTTTGTGACCAGATGTTTTTTTGTAGTCAAATCTCATCTGTTTCCTCAGACTACTCTGTGCCCGAATCACCAAACTTACATTATAGGGACGATGTAGTTTCACAGAAAAACCACTTACCATGGTTTCATATCTTCCTATTTTGGACACATTGGCAGCTTACTGAATATTCAGTTTGTCTAAGCTTGTGTATTCATTTGAGCTTTCCCATTTTCAGAAGGGCTGTTAAGAAAATTGAAAGGATTGGAAGTAACTTTCCATCATTTTCAAGAATTTGTCTCATCCTGATATCAGACAATCCCTCCCTTTCTAAAACACCCCATTCCCATCGCATCTACAAATGTGCATTTAATTTTCATTCTGCAAATTTAATTTTCATATGTCATACATTTGGAAAACCTAAAAGCCGGATTTTGAGAAAGTTTGTTGTTTCTAGTAATCCAACAGAAGTAGTAAGGAAGTCAACATATGTCCTAGGGCTGTGTAAGAGCTATTCACTGAGTATGCTCATCAGGGGTATTTAATCACCAACTGTCTGAAGTGTAGCAAGGAACATGAAGCTGGTGCTTAATGAAGATGCTATTACCTTTTGGGTAATGGTTTTGTATTTGGAATTTAAACCAGACACTGATAAACAAATAACTAAAAGAAAGGATAAAAACGTATCAGAATAGTTCACTTCTCCAGTTTAACATTCAAACATGAATCCAAATCTTAGACTCTGTTTACAGCAGAGTAAGGGCCAGGGAAGCCTCTGTGCATTGTATGAAACTAGACATCATACTTTTAATATGTCATGAATTTATTTCACCAGTTTTTACAGTTATCTGTTTCATTATCTAAGGGCATTTGAGGAAACACAGTTTAGGTCATTAGAATGTTCCCAGAAAGGATGTGCAATTATTTCTGAAAAGATATGTCTAATATTTTTGTTGCATATCAGCTAAACACTGTATACATAAAGCTGCAATGGTACAGAAGCAATCTCTTTCTCTCACTCTTGCTCTCTCTGCCTCGCACACACACACACACACACACACACGCACTCTCATGCACATAGACATATACAAAAGGAAGTTTTTGGCCCCCAGCTTCCCAAATTGTTCAAACGTTTTTCAGCGAAATGCCAATAAACCAAAAAACCCTGCAACTACAAAAGGATGCAACAGCAAGAAAAGGGAGAGGTGAAAAGAGAAGTATCTGCGCTGTGACACTGTACCTGGGAACTCTAGGGTGCAAAATAGAGTCTCACACTGTGAAAAGCAGATCATCAAAGCAGACTCGCTAAATCACCTTCCACTGGTAAGTACACAGGCCAAGTACCCTCGCCCCGTAGCAGCCAATAAGCGCCTACCTATTTGTAATGCTGCAAACACAGTTAGCAACATATTTGTTAGCAGGTGTCACTGTGATGAGAAGAGCAGACGGCAGTCAGGCTGTAATTATTGTGTGAACCCAATAGGCGTTACACACTTCATTTTGGAACACATCACAGAATTCTTTAATAGCTGGCCTGATTATTAGGATCTTACATTAATTTGTGCAGAATGTTATAAAAGTTAAGCAAGAAGATATTAACATTATACAAATGAGCGTGGTTCTGCCTGTTAGCTTGAACATACGGCAAGAAACAGAATGACACTATCCAACACTGCAAATTTACATTTAACAAAATCGCTAAGTAACAATTTTACAGTCGTCTTAATTTGCATCACTAAAACCTGGCGGCATTTCACCCAACATGCATTAGCAGGAACTACTTATAAGATCAGTATCAAGGTTTTCGTATAAAGCCAGTGAATTAATATGATGGTTAGAACAGTCCTTGCAGTACTTCCTTAGAAAAGTATGGTTAAGGATCACCATCACTGCTCCATGAACACTTGTTAAAACAATTCATAGCAAAATAACTGTGAAAAGGTAAATTGGCGTCAAAGGTGGGAAAATATAACCCAACTTCTCAGGGCAATCAAATATCATCATATTGCGTACTGTCTAGGGTGTGAGCATAAGCACTTCACAGTGGGGATGTTTTTAATCTATATTTGTCCAACACAGCACAGAGGAGCCACAACTTGCATTGATTTTGTCATTGTGTTTGTGTAGCAGATGTGAAGTAATGGAGGCAGGGTCCCGATTCCCCAGCTCTCCATGTCAGGAACCAACCTCCCTTCCAGCCCAAGTCCTGCTTTTCTCCCCAGCGCAGTGGGAAAAGAAGCAAGGAGAGATGGTACAGACCTGGGTCTTAGCATGGAGCCAGACCACAGCAGAAGGAGATGCACCAAAACATGGAGACAAGAAGCCTCTCCAGGTCCTACAGCTTAAGAAATACATTAATAATTAAGAATACCAATAATTGATTTAATTATAGAAATTTAATTAACCTCGCTTGCCTTTGAAAGCGATATATTCCTACAAGGCCAAAATTTCCTCTTGTATCTGCTCTACAGTTCTTAATTACATTGATCTACTGTACTGACATATGTATTTTCCTTTATACTAGTTGGAAACCTGCACACCTAAGGAGTCCAGAATACTGAAGCAAACTGCTATCATGTGGATTTGAAAAGAATTTTGTCCTCAGATAAAATAAAAAAAAACCCCACAGCAACAAAAAAGGCTGAGTTTGTGACAGAATACACCACTTGTATGCTGCATTATATAATATGAATAATTTATATTGCTAAAAGTGCTTCCTCTGAAATATGGGTAGAAGTGGGTAATTGCCCATGGATAATACTTTATATATTTTGTAGGAGGAACATATCTCAACCCAAGAAAATACACTGGCGCTAGGGCACAACTTTCAGATATGAATGACTCAATGAATCATGAATGACTATGATTTTCTTGGGATCTAATGGTTTAACACACACTTAAATACACAATAAATGCATGGAAAACCCTACACAATCTAAACTGTGTAGCACAGAGTGGACTGTGAACTCTTCTGAGCACTTTAACTGTTTGGGGTTTAAACCATAAGTGAATATATATGTACGGGGGCAGGTTTACCTGGCTGATAGTGGCATCCATCTCCACTAGAAATGTATAAATCTTTCTGAAATCTTTCTCTATTGCTCTGTCTTAATAGTGACATGCAGTGGCTGCATGGTGCAACAGAGGTTTAAGAGAACAGTATTGCACAAATAAGAACAGCATTTAACACATGACAACATATCTGAACTTGTTATACGGCAGAGCAAGTTTCCATAGACATTGTTTTTACTGGTATTTAAACACGTTGTAGAGTTACTGTTCATTCACGCATCTGTGCAGTCGCCCTCAGAGGGGATTTTAGCAAAAAACGTATCATAACTCTGAGGCTTTTATGGGCTACAGCGTCGGGCTGCCTGTACTGCAGGATCTAGACCGACACAAAACAGCATCGGATAGAAAGCAGCAGGTAAGAAATGTTCCAGAAAATATGGAGTAGTTTTGCATTTTGAATATTAGCCGTCAGATCAGATGATCACTTTACAGTTGGGCAGACAGTGAAGTTAGCCCACTTCTCCCTCGTGTTAAAGGCTCCCCTCACATCAGTCGTTCCTCTTTCACGCTTGCACCACTCACGCCTGCTGCTGTCACTGGAGCTGCCCTTTCACTGCCTCTGCTTTTGACCCACCCATCTTGGTAAACTGGGTGGAATTTCATTTTGCAGAAGTTTCTGTATCTCCTGTGGATTGGTGATTTAGCCCAATAAGCCTACCAGTGGCTGAAAATTAAATTGATTGTGCCGGGGCTAACCTCTTTAAAGCAAGGAATGCATAAGGCAAGCCTATTCTCTTTGTCTGTTTTAAGTACCAAAATCTGCCTAAAACATGGACCTCAACCAACCTCTATTATTCCCTATTCTGTCTTGGTGGGTATCATTTCTCTCTAGTTATGGTGCTTCTTATTAACTTCCCTAATGTCTGGCACACGACCATCCGACCTTCTTCTGGAGACCATGTTCCTTCCAACATAAACCCATATTTCAATATCACTGCAAAACTTAATCTGCCTGTCTCTCTGGAGCAAAACAAGGGAAGACATGAGCTATTATCTTCTACAAATAAAATAACTATTAAAAGTACAAGGAAAATAGGTGTCGATGCATTGCTTACAGTCCTGAGGAATTTGGAGTTATAGCAAAAAGACTTAATTAGAGGATACAGTCCAGCTAAGTTCACTTTCCAGCAACATGAGAGAGGAAAAATGGAAAATGCAATGCTGTCTTCACAAATCTTTGTCAGCTTTACTGAGATTAGAAGTGTTATTATCTGATAGTCATATATGCATGCACAGTGACACTATGGGGCATAGTTAAGGTGCTCTCTGTATGTTTTTCTGTATCTTAATTTCTTGGCACCATTTTTAAGTGCAAATGTTAATTCCAATATTCCTGGGGCTATAACGAAAATGCACTGCCTACTTTCCTCAACCTTTTATTTCCTCTGTGTATCTCCAGGCTTAATTTTTCACGTTAAATTGGGCAAAGGTTGGTTTTGTTTTCTGTGAAGAAAATATATATTCCAGGAGCAGGACTGTCTTGATTGATACGTTATGCATCCATCAGTTGGGTTACATGGACTATGAGTCAGGGTATAATTCTGCCTTATGTCAGCATTTTCCTTTCCAAGTGCTTGAGACTGTGCATTGCAGAAACACGCTTCTGGGGAGAATACTTCAGAAAATTGTGCTAACTCCTTGGTTCCTTCCATCACCACAATGTCATATTAGGAGGCACAAAGTGACATCTTGATATATTGCTTATAGCCTCATATAAGGTAAAGTCTTATTAGAAAGTAATAAAAGTGACCTCCTGCTTTTTTGTCCATAATCTTGTATTACGTTAAGATGGAAAATCGGAGCTGGTTATGTTTGCCATTATTTTGTTGTATTTAAAATAATATTGTGCAACACCAAGGTTGGAGTTTGAAAAATGCTAAGAAATAATACTGTCTGGAGCAATATATAAAATATTGATGAAAACAGAAAAGACAAACATACTTCCGTGTCGTTCGTTTTGGGTGTGTCTGATGAACAAAGCAAATAAAATCTCTGCCTTCATTTATAGTGGGTTTTCAACTTAAGTAGTCACAATGCTCAAAATATTGTAGTCTAAAAAAATCTGGAAATATTGTAAAAATCAGTCTAGTTTGGAGTGAAATGTGGCATGCAAGTGCCACATTGCATACATTGTGCTCATGACCTGGATTAGACCATTAAGGGTAAAGGTATTTTGTTAATAAGTGGGGAAAACACTGTGCCACCTTAAATGAGGTTTCTCTATTAGAGAGAATAAGTTGTTTCTTTGAAGGAAGGGTTAGATTTGGAAACCCATCAGGAAATATGACTTACAGCGGAATTTAAATGAAATAATTTTGACATGTTTAACTTCAGAAATGTCTACTATTCTATCTATATAGGCCAAAAAAATCATAATATATATTTAATTTAATGCAGTTAAAGTTTAGCTTGTCCTATGTTAGGGATGTTACTCTAGGGGGAACAAAACTGGTTGCAATAGTGAAATTATAAAAGTTGTTTTATGTCACATTAGTTAACATATGCAAGCTTATTTAACATGTGGACCACAAATAAGTGTAATTATATTAAAACAAGGATCTGTAGCTCAGAAGCAATAAAAATAGACTAGGTTGTATTATTAATTCTTGTGTTAAGGGTTTTGAGCCATGTTGATTGGCCTGAATTTTTTGATTTTGTTATGGTACAAAGGGATTGTTTGAAGTAATTTGTCCCCGAGAGAGGCTCACAATCCCAAGCGGGTTTCAATTCAGCAAAGCAAATCTAATTTTGTTTGCTTTATGCAAACCAGAAGGGGCTGTGGTTCATTCTGTTTTCACTGGAGGGGAAAGGCGCACTAATGGGACCTGCTGAAATGCATGCATTGCAAACATCATACCCCTGCATATATTAAATTTAGCTATGTGATGCACTGTGTTCATCATCTCATTGTGTACACAGATACGCTTTAGAACAAAGCCTTTAATAGTACAGGAACCTTACTACATTATGCCAACACGCTATTGTATTTATATTTAATGCTACAACTGGAATTTCTTCCCTTGGATAAAGTGTATTGATATGTCGTCTTTTTTTCCCTCCTGTTACTTGTTATAGTAGACAGGATACTGAGGACATTACATGCTTAAGCTTCAAGCCATCTGAAGATTAATTATATGGAGGTCTCATAATGGTTTTTAATTTTCCCTTTTTTACAGCCCAGAGTTAAATAGGAGACATGTTCAGGATCTGATTGCCAAAAGAGCAATAATCCCCAATCCATCAGATCGAGGCTGGAAGATAAATGAAGGGGAATAGCACCTGCAAGTCAGGTAATGCTCCAGACAATAACCACTGCTTTGACAGATTGCTACCCTCTCTTCAGAGTGACTCCTTTTTAGGCTTTACAAATGCAGTATTTATATTGCCTAAAAAGTACACCAGATCTGAGTAAGTGCTGGATACAGAAGGAAACCCGTTTCTCTGAAAGCCAAAGGAAATATTGCCGTTTATTTCGTTGTGAGTCAGTGTGGGCCACTAAAAAATGTTTGATGGCAAAGTGGAAGGATAGATACATTTATTTGCATATAAGTCACATTATTTGTTTATTGAATTTTCATAATAGTGCTATGGTTCACGTGGTGTTGCTCAATTTTTTCCAGGGTGCTTCTGTTTTGAAAACAATTTCGATATTGCACAGAGACAGACACATCTCAAAACCCTTCAATTTGTCATTAGACATTTGGCTGCTTGCCTGTTTTACTGATAATATTGCAAAACTACATTAATTTACTGAATGGTTTTTGTGAATCAGTTCATACAGAATTCAGAATGATACTTGTTATGCATCAGATGATTAACTATTAAAAGCATAGGTTTACTTGTTATGCTTATTGTGTGGTACAGTTCAAAGTTTGCTTAAATGTGCAATTTAAATTCAAAGATGGGTGAGGAATAATGATTCTTCTGCTTTTAAAGTTCTTCACGAAACACTACAGGAATATTCTTCCCAATTGTGTTCTGTATTGCCACTTACCTTTCTCTTCAGCTAGTATTCCTCCTTAATTTCTCATGAGATTCGGGAATCAAAAATTTTCAATATTGTAACACAAGTGTTTTGTCTCAGTACCCAAAACCCTGATCACAGAGGCAGCTTGGATGGGTCAATGGGTCTTCTTGTGCAGAAGGTCTCCTTACGAGTGAGCCCAAGCGCAGTGCAGGGGATCAGAGCCCTCCTCCATGCCTCTTCTACAGCTCGAAGGGCGTGACTGTGCTCTTGATATAGAGAAAATACGTCCTAATATTTTCTAATGTTGTAAACCCATTCAGAAGGAATGCAAACAGGTAAGATTTTGGTTGTGTGTTATCTTAGAAAGAGTATTTGAAAACAATTACCTTCTCTGTCACTGCATGATACCTGCAAGTTCTTTAACATCTAGAAGTCAACAGGCACAAAGTTTTGATGCATTCTTTTCTGCTAGATCTTGGCAAAAATTGAGATTTTGATTTAGAATCAGATTCTAGGCAAACTTACCTTTTTAGTGGGAGTGTTCCTTCGCTCCAAATGCTAATTGCTTACGTAACAAAGTAAATGTTCAAATTAACCTGAAACTTCTAAAAATCTAAACAAATAAAAATTAAAAAGGACAAATAGCTGAGAGGTTTTTTGAGAAGATAAACCCTTTTGAAATTGGAGGAAAGACAGTGGTGCAATCTGCGCTGATGTAAAGTTTTCTGTGATCTTCACTGAGAGGGACTGGGTCTAAATCTTTCCATGGTGTAAAGGAAGACAGGAGACCCAAGTCAGCGTAAATCAGCACCTGCAGGTCAATATCACTCTTCAGAGCTTTACACTTTGACAGATCTACTTTGAAAATATTTTGATTTACTCAAGTTGAGGATCTTGGCCTGCAAAAAAGGATGAGTACAATCTAAAAGGCTTAAAAAAGAAGTACTCTGATCAAAGTACTTTTATTAGCTAAGGTTATTGAACAAAAATTATCTAAAATAGAATTTAGAATGAAGAAAGAATGTTTGTCAGAAGAGTTTAAATTGAGATAATTTTACAGAGGGGGACTGGGGAAATGCTGAAATTACCATCAATTGCAGTCATAAAGTATTTTCATCGCTAAATATGATTTATTACTTGCTTTTATTTTTGTCATTCCTTATTTATATAGCACTAACCACTTTACAAAAATTAATAAAATAGCGCATGCTTTTAGAACCTTAAAGGCTAACTTAGATGAACATGAAGAGAAATGAAGGGAAGGGATGCAATGTCACTTCAATAATGGAATACATACAGAAAGAGACAATCCTTGCTCCAAGGGGTCTTCTGTATGAATAGACAAGGCAGATAAAGGAGCTAATATTAATTCCTCAGTTTATGGATGGAGAACTGAGGCACTGAAAAATCAAGGGATTTACCCAAATTGACAAAGAAACTCTGCCTGAGCTAGACATTGCATCCATTTTCTTCATGCTCGACTTCAATAATTTTCCCTCCCAAAAGGTTGATGTATATTAAAATAACATAAACTTTATACAGTCTGAACTATTCAGCAAGATCATGTGGGGCCAAACCTGTTTCAGCTTATTCTTAACTGAGGATCTGGCAGAGTAAGATGCCCTGTTAATCCCTATGGTGAACTGATCCAGACTATAACAACCGTTGGAGTCCAATTCTGCAACCGATTACTTAATTTAAAACATATAGATAGCCTTGTCGACATTATTGGATCTATGAACAGACTTACAATTAAATACTTACATATGTTGTATTGATTAACAACTAGTTGTTAAGAAATTATAATTTATTACTAACACAGGTCTCACGTAAAATGCAGTCATATCCATAAAAAACATTTCAATCCTTTAGAGGGGTTTGAAATACAGAATGAGTAAAAACTAAATTTCATAGGTTTATTAATTACGCAAAACTCCAAAAGAGTTCAAAGAAAAGATTTATTTGAATAACGTAGTAAGATCTGGTCATCTGCAGGACTTCAGGAGTTAGCCTTAATCAACTTAAGGAATGGTTGAAAAGAACCGGAACAACAGAATTCATTTGTTTTCAGTAGATTTTTCATACAATACGAATAAAAGTAAGTTGGAAAGTTATTATAAGAAAAAATGTAAAACTTGCTCTATTCAGATTAAAGGATTTCTATTTTCTGGGTAAATCTCAAGATCAAATCTGGTAAGGATTTACGATATTTAAAAAAATCCAAATATATACAAGCTCTAGAGAGACATAAAGGATCTAATTATGTAGAAACAACTGCTCATAAATAAAAATAAAAATAAAAATAAAAACCCTGTGCATATGAATTGTCTTTTGCTAGATCCTCTTTTTATTAAAAAAATATTTTTTTCTTCTTTTACTAGTAATAATATTTGCTCTGATTCTATAGGAAAAAAAAAAAATTTGTAATGGATGCCAAAGCAAAACACAGAGCTTGTCTGTATTAATATTTTTGTTATGCCTGTTCTTGCTGTTCTTATTGGGAATTCTGCTGCAGAAAGTCCTTCAGAGTAAAACCTTTAGAATTTCTGCAGAAAAGCTTCAGTGATGCCCTAACTTTACAAATGGAAAAAAAAAAACCCTCTAATACAGTGTTGCATAAGGAGTTGGATCAATATTTAGCTTTTTTTCTTTGGCTTTTAATTTAAGAGATTTTGGGTGACATTCTATGAAGTATTGCTTCTGCAATACCTATATACTGAAAACAATAAAATCATAAAAGTTGGAGATGAGAAGACACTAGCTCAGTGTAAATACATGCTTGCTCCCTGTGTGACAGTTCCTATAGAACAGAGCATGAACAATGTCATTTAAATTTAAGACAAAGCTAAGAAGCTAATTCAAAAAAATTGTATATGCACTAGTTGATGCAGCTAAATACACGTGTATGTGTGTATATATATATGTATATGTATATATATGAAGCATGCAATAAAACATGGCTCTAGATGATTGTTTCCTAGGCCTGGCACTTGCTCAGCTCAGGAATTACTGAATTGTGGTCACAAAGTTTGTAGCTTGAATAACAGAAGGGCCTGACACAATGTCATCTCTTAAATTTCTGAATAAATTTGATTTTCTTGTTTAATTTTCTTGGAGGAAAGATGCTGAAGTGTTTTGTGGAATCTCTGCACATTGTTAGCACTGCCCAAGGGCTGGTGGTGTTTGTACCCTATGTACAATGCACTGCATGGAGTTTTATTGTAGCAATTATTGTAGTTCATTAACTTTATTACAGCTGGATTAAAATAAAACATGGCTTAACAAACTCTAAATTAATAAAACCTGTATTGTTTATTTAAAATGATAACGTTTTAAGAGTCAACCTTTGGGATCATTTAAAAGGACTGACAAGACGAGCAGAAGTTCGGGTTAAACTGATCTGCAAGAAAACGCCCTCCTCAAAAGGAGGCCACATTGCCTGATGTCCCTTGTAGCATGTTACCTTGTTTACACAAACATTATGTTCCTGCCTTAATCCTGTCTTCAGCTCTGTACTATTAGCTCAAGGACTCCAGCCTGCCTTCTGGTGACGATGTGACATACCACTACGCCTCACTCTGCAGGACCCATGCAGAGATTTGCACGTCCATGTTAGTTAGAAAGTGATGAACAGGGCAAGGAGTCCAGGCAACCTGACGACAAAGGCAGTCTTGAGCAACCACCAAGTGACCTACAGAGTCAGACCTAAGTGCAGAACACGTAGCAAGGGACCTCATTAGAGTGATGGGAAACCACATCTGCTTCTTTCTTTTCAGATGTGTCATTTAAACCCTTTGCTTTTATAGGTTTGAGAAATGGGCTTGGAGGGTGATCAGAATTAGCAGCGTTAATGCCAAGCTCCTCACGTGGCGCTTGTCTTCTTAGGGTTGCCAACATTCTGCTGAGGCTCAGCCATGTATGAGTAGCCTGGAGCCCCACAGGTTCCTCTAGGCCTAATCACTTCCACTCATGTAAGTGTCTGGGCCAACTAAAATGCTACCGGTATCTTCTCCAGAGTCTTTTGTATGGGTGCACAGGAGCAACGGGAGATGGCAGTGGGGAATACCTAGAACGAGTACCCAGCACCACCCTGGGAAATCCTTAGAAAAGGCAGTCGGTCACTTTATATAAATATCACAAACATCAGATAACATCTGGGAGCTCAGACAGTCAGAAACTAGAAAGAAGATGATCCAGATGTCCAAGATGTTGCCCTGTCCAAGTGCTGGTGGTACCTGTACCATGTGTACAACGTACTGCATGGGGTTGCCATGAAAAGGGCAAGTGCAAAATTAGGATGATTGAGCAATGACTTTCTGGCAGAGGTTCAAACCTATGGATACCTTTATATAATGTTACATCCCTTACCTGGAATATTGTTTAGAGCTCTACTCAGCCATGTTCAGTTTGACCCAAATTGCAGGGTTTATACAATTGCTCGTATATTTGGAGCAGTGACAGGAAAATACTACGATGGCCAGGGAGCCCAGAGTCTGTCACATTAGAAAGAAATCTAAAATCTCAGTAGGTTTAGCAAAACGAAGCCCAGGTGACTGGCTATGTACGCATCAGACTGGAAAATACCTGGGAGAGTGAAAAGCTATTTACCCAGGTTTAAAGCTATTTTGAAAAGACTGACACAAGAACAAATAGGTATAAACTGCCCATGACTAGCTTCAGTCTGGAAACCACAGGATTTATAACCAGGAATGAGGTAAACATCTAGAACAGCCATCCGCTGTTACGTGAAGACAAAAATGTTGTAACTACTTCTAAGCAGGAGCAGCTTGAAATATGTCTTGTCTTCCCAGCAGATAAAGGATGGATTTAAGAAGCAGAGAGTTTACTTTGCTGACCTGCAGATTTGACACTCTGCTGTTATCTGAATCTTGGAGGTGGTGTTGCCGATATCAGCACTGGCAGAGATTTTTTAGTGTTTGTGGCCATTGGCAATGAATGGTATTTAATCTGAAACTTTTAAGAGTCAGTAGAAATTGTTTTGCTGACCAGAAGGTGTGTAGTGAGCATGTCTCACTAAAGCCAAAAGATTCTCTAATATCTTTCCTGCATTGTGCAATTAAATCTGCATACAAGTTGCCCCTAATAGAATTTGTTGCATGCAAATACCAAATCCAATTCTGCCAGCCTTACTTATGTTAAGTAACCCTCAAACAAATAGTTGCTAAGAATTCCCAGTGGGACAACTCACATGAGTAAGTGCTGCTACACATGACAAAAGGCGGCAAAGCTCTGCTTGGAATGAACAGGCATGATGCTTCTCTTTATTATTTTCAGCCTCCAAAGTGAGGCTGAAACATCATTTTGTAGCTGATTGCCAAAAGATTCTTCCTTAGATCTGGGCCACCCCAACAGAAAGAAATTTCTCAAATTTATGCATACATTACTGAGCAAGTTTATGGCTTATTGCTTGATTTTCACTCTTAATTTGGGCAGCTGTAGGTCCAACCTGGGACAAAGGGGACAAAGGCAGACCAAATAACAAATTCTGGAAGCTGGTTAATTGTACTTTTCAAAAGCATCTAGCGCCAACAGAGTTACTTCATCGCGTCATATCCTCAAAGCCAGCTCTGGCATTACCAATCATCGGTGCATTTTGAAAGGCATCATAGCCCTCTAGCAGTGAATTATGGATCGCACACCACCTTCCTCGGCAGCTTGTTGAACCAGAGTCATTTATTCAGTTGGTATTGAGAGTCTGGGGGCATGACAGTACATCTGACCCCTTTTGGGTAAAATTTGATCTGGCATTTCATTTCACAGGCTCAGCCACCAGTCTGTCAAATCTTCATTTTGCTGGTGCCCACTAGAACTGCTGACGCTTGTCTCTAACTCCTGGTGCTTTCATCTTTCAGCAGCAATAAACATGTCACACTGCTGAGGTGAAACACAATCTGGAATTAAATTTACTGCATATAAAATATGGTGCCCTCTTTATTGGTTCAAATACTTGTCACTCATAATTTATTTGAAAGTGTATGGCATTCATGAGGCGAGAGTGCTGCTGGAAGTGGAGGTGGGGGAGCTGCAGAACTCCAAGCCACAGCAGTTTGCAAGAGCTCTTCTTCTCCTTTAACACCCATTTCCCCATCCCTTGCCAGCCCTGACTGATATAAACACATCAAATACGATATCAGTGCCTCAGCCAATAAACAGTATGTATCTCAGGAAAAACAAGCTCGAGTACATTTGGCTGTGCAGCTGCACGTTAGCTGCGAAGTGGCTGAAGGAAGATAACCAGCATTGCTCTCAGAAGAACAAGTGTGTAGATGTTTATACGTGTGCATCGGGGGGAGGGAAGAGTGGGAAGGATGGGAAGGAGCCGGATTTAGCCCTAGTCCATTTCAAACTCGCTCGCCATGCCTTTCCTTCTGGCACTCAACTTTTTCATGATTTATTCCAAATACTGTCGATCAGCTTTAACTAATACAGTTCTTGTATGAAGCACCTCTCTAATCTCTTCAAACACAGATGTGGAAGCGCAGCTTAGAGCATGGAGGCCAACAAAAGCACTTTGCCTGTACCAGTGATTAGCTTTGATTGACATAGTACACTTCTGCTTTCACAGGCATACTTTAACACCCATAAATGATTGTTTTAAAATGAGAGGCACTGGGTAGTGCAGCTCTGGCTTTAGTAAATATGCTGTACAAATGTAGTAGCAGATAACTGAGAGAATACAAAACACTTGATATTCTTTTCTGGCTTTTCTTCTCCTTTTTTTTTTTTTTTTTTTTTTGTTTTGCATCCAGCATTTATTCCTAATTGTCAAAGAAAAATTATGACAATATGTAGTCTGCTTAAACCTGGACTTTCGGTCCTGTCTTATGCATGCTTCATAGTTTTTCCAATAAGAGGCAACGGGAAGAGTAGTCTGGTTTTGAAAAAAAATAAGCTAATGCAGAACTTGAGGGGTTTTCCCTGTTGTAACACACAACTTTACTTGTATTAAATTGATGAAAATAAGGAAGGATTAGAAAGAGACAGTTTCAGGATGTGTAAAGACATCCAGACTACAAAAGCACAGGGTGCCAGCAAAAGAATGTCAAATATGTGCAGCAAAAAGCATTTGCAGATACAAGTTCTGTAGCTAATTGCTTAATTGCTAATTTTTTCTGGAATCCACTTGATGTATTTATGAATACAGCCATGTGATGCTTGAATACACACTCAGAAATGAAGTTCTAAATTAGAGAGAGTATCCAAAAAATGAAAATAACTTCCACTTCCACCCACCAAGCATTCGTAGCCCCCTTACCAATCAGTACAGCCCATTCTTTCTTTTCCCCTTGAAGAAAAGCCAAGCTTTGCTCTATGACCTATCAACCAGCCAGCCCACATTCTGATGGGACAGCTTGGGAAGCAGGTTACAGTTTTCATCCCCTTCTGCTGTTCTCAGCCTCCTGGTCACACATGAAGGGAGAGGTGTTTTCTTTGGGTATCAAGGAACCAAACCATTTAAAGGCACACGAACTTGAACCAGCGTATAACACTACACTTGAAAACGAACTGGAAGTGAGGGCAGACCATGGGGCACAGATGTAATGAGATCCTGGTGAGAAACACCCATTAACAAGTGAATAGCCACTGTATGCAGCAGGTGAAATTTCCAAGCGATCTTAAGATGCAGATTCATGTAAGGTGTGTTACCAGTAATCAGTAACCCAATAAGGGAGATACTGCTGACAAAATGGACTCCTAAGCATTTCTGTATTTAGACTATGATATAAAGACCTGAATGTGCATTTTAGTTACATGGTTCCTTGAAATGATGGGACAGACGGGCTTCTTTCCTTCCACTGAGTAAGATCTAGTGTCAAACCCAGTTGTGAGACTTCTAGTCTGGTCTGTAAGAGCAAACAGGGCACTACTTGTAAATACTGACATTATACATAGCCACAGTGAAATAAAAGTAAAACTGAAAGATAGCTGATTGCAGTACCTCTGTATTCCAAACTATATCTAGGATTTTTTTTACCCTTACGAAGAAGAATTTTCAAGAAATGTGCACAAGCTGGGAAGTCATACATTTGTTTTAATAATTTTATGAGTCTTTAGATGTTTTACACATAAATGTGTCAATTGATAACCTGGTATCTTTGCTATAGTATCAGGTAATAAAATCCAGAGAGCTTACTAAATTGGTACAATTAGTTGGGTGGTAAAGTTTGTGTTCCAAGTTCCCATCTCTGTATGTGTGTGTGTGTCTGCATGCATCTGTGCACGCACGTGCATGTGCGTTCCATCATTTTTCCATGTATGTGCACATACGTATTCATGGCATAAGGGGAAAAATCAGACAGACAAGTAACTTCTCCTGAATCCAGCAGTTTTAATCTCAGTGAGCAAAGGCTAAATAAATGCTGGTAGTGGGGATGTCTCATTCTCTTCCTTGTTGAACAGCTCGCATTTTTTTTTTTAAATATGCAATATTGCAGATCAGGAGAAAAGAAAACCTGTAACTAAACTAGCAGAGATGCTGGCTATTCATGGTCTAGTTAAATAGTTTTCATGGGAATGATCTACGCTTCCACAAGGACCTAGGCAGGTTTTATACAGATTTACATGCAGTTTTCTTGTATTGAGAATGCAGTCAACACGATTCAACAAAAACGTGAACAGGACCAAGCATCCACCCTGCAGAAAACAAACATGAATTCTGCTCTTGCAAGGTTCACAGGACAAAAATCACAATGACAAATTTTGCAAGAATAAATATCAACCTTTTTGCATTTGAAAATGTTTCTGTTCATTCTTTAGCCTCCCTGTCAGACTCCAAGGATACTCTGGACTCACTGCACTTTTCACTTTGTCCAGAAGCTGTTTGGTTACCAATGCCCCTCAGAAAGTGAAGTCTTCTCCGTGAAAACTACATACAATTTGGCCGGGGAGAGAACAGAGGCCTGAACAGCTCTTTCCCAAACAAAGGATTTCTTAAGTGGAAGAAATTCTCTTCGTCTCGCCTGAGTGGCTGGGCTGACATCCGGGGAAAAAGAAAATCCTATTCCCATTGTACGCTGCTGATGGAGAGCCTTGTGCAGTCTTAATTGTTCTCTGTCTGTCTGCTATCTGACACCTTATACAGAATGGTACATTTCAAGTCCTCTTCCAATTTTTGTCTTCTGACAGGGATCAAAAATGCCTTTTCATATATGCTCTTCCACATTTAAAACCCATGGCGACCCACTTTTCAGGAAAATCAGCAAGGTCCCTTCCTCAAAATCCCATGCAGAGGCCCACAGCTCTGACTGTCTCCCAGTCGGATTCAGAATCATTTCTGGGTCCTTGGGTCAGTGCTTTGTGTTGTCCATGACTGGCAAGAGTCCCTGGGTGGGTTTTCTTCAGTCATTTCTTTCTCTTCTCTTCACTGCAGCCCATCCATTTTCCTCCAGCTTTTTCTTTCATCATCTGTGCTTGCGCTCTTCTCTTTCTCCTTTCTCTTCCCGGTTCACAGTCTCCAACATGCAATTTCCCCTTTTTCACATGCTTTTCGCTCTTGTCCAATCCCTTCACCTCTCTTCTGCACCTTTGTTTGCTTCCCGTTCTTCTGCCCTTCTTCCTGCAGCAGATTATTAAGCGCTGTGAAGCCTGCAGCCACAAGCTCTGCCTGATTAGGCAACCTGAAATGATAGCTGATACATTTTTTTAAACAAAGCCAATCCTCAGCTTTACTTTCTGTGAAGTTCACAGAAACTGGGTGTATTCACCACCACTTCCTATTTATGGGCTTGGGTATATTTTCAGGAGCTTAATATTATTCACTTGGCTTTAAAATTTTGGTAATCGTCTCTACTGCATGAAGATATTATAGATATGAACTTTTATATGTGGGGGGCTTTTCCTTCATTTCAAATCTTTATGCTGTCTAACCAATGCTAATTTACATCACACAGAATACATCAAAACACGATTGAGAAAGGAAACTAACTCCATGCAGCAGTCCACGTCGATCTTCAGGAAAAAATGGAGGGAACTTCTATGTTGCACATGCTTCATTTTCAAGCACACAGATCTCTTAAAGTCCTGTCCTAGCTAGACCAAAAATGTAACCCTGGCAGTAGGTTGCAAGCAAACCCTTACTCCCAGTCACTGTGACTTTCTCCAGCCATCACATATTTGGCCATGACCCACTTTCTCTTGCATGACAAGGCTCTATGCCATAAAATGACCTACCCTTGGCCTCCCTGAGTTTGAGGTAAGCCATGTGAAAGGACCCAATTCTTGTCACACAAGAGAAGAAATGGTATAATCTACAGTGTAAACCGAGAGAAAGCTGAATACTGCCTTGTGAGGGTTAGAGCTCTTTCAAATTTTAGATTTGCTAAAAATTCTGTCATGTCACATATCATCTATTTCACCCTCTTTCCCAAACATTTGCACTTTTTTTGAGGCTTGGGCTTGATTCCTGCAATCCTCCAGGAGAGGCAATCATCACGTTTCTGTTTCCTTTATTAGCATTTGTCTTAAAGCCACTAGCACATGTCTAGTTCTCTCTTGGTTTTTTTTCAGATCCCCAGATGTCTATATTTGGTTCCAGCAATCTGTGTTTCAGAGTGTTTGTCATGTGTCAAGTTAAGATTATAACTTGGACCATCCAGAACTGAAGAATTTGGATCCAGCTTTCACGAGGGAGGACAGGATACTGTTTTCTCAGGAGGAGAAAAGCTAGCTGGCGTGTCCCCTGCCCCATCAATTCCCACCTTCCCTACAAATAGGCCAGTAGAAAAACTCCATGCTGGGGTGGCAAAGAAAGGAGATCCACAGGCATCACACTTATATTTGATGTTTCAGCCAATTCTGGCTTGGACACTCTGGGAAAAGATTTGAGTCTAGACAGATCTGGCAAATCTATCTATTATACCTCATCAGCACACTGCTGTTGGTATGAAATGCAGTGTGTGAGGCAGATCAGAAGGAGAATTGTTGACTAAGCAGAGTAGGAGATTCATGAGTAGTCTTCATTGAACATGGACTATGTAATGTATCTAGGCATTCTCTATGCTTTTGGTGGGGTTTAGCATTATTTAATGTAAACCTCAGCACTAAAAGAACACACTTGTGTTCTTTTAGCAAATATCTAGCAAATATCTTTTAACAAATATATGGCATTTTATAAGAATCTAGATCCACTCAGCCTCATAATACCCTCATGGATCATATCAGAATATATAGAACAGCATTGCAGATACGAAGCCACGTGGATACTTTTACTCACATTACCTTCAATTTAGTTTGCACATGCTGTAGTAGTATTCAAGACATGGTGAAGCACACTTCATTACAAACTAGCAACATAAGATTACACTGAAAGTCTGTGGTTTCCTATAGCACATGCTGGAGTGGGCACCATGCTGAAATATAGGCAAACTTACCTTCACTTGAATTAACCTGAATTAGCCGGATTAAATCTAGCCAGATTAAGTTTATGCCACTCAACCATGAATCACATTACTTAACTGTAGTGGCTTTTTAGCAATACTTAGCAAACTAAACATTTACGTGTGTGTGTATAACCATATGTGTCTGTAGGCATGTGTATATGTATGCATGTACACGTGTGTGTCTCCGTGCATGTGTATACATCACAGCTAGAATTCAAGGCACTTTGCCACAAGGAAAAGCAGTGGAGTGTCTGTGTTGAATCGGTTACAGTGCTGACCATCAGACAACAGGTGTGTTTTTAAAAGCATGGTTTGTTTTTATATTCACCTCAGCCTGGATTTTAGTTTTTATCTGTGGAATTCCTCCATAGAGGAATGAGATGGATGTAGAAAAAAAAAGATCGATTTAAAAATTGTTGCTTTACCTACAGTATTCTTATAGCATTTCTGGACATTGATCAAATCTTAAGATTCCATTTTAAAAATGCAATCAATTTTTTATTTTTTCAGAAAAGGAAATAAATCTTTAAAGAAGATGATCGCTTAATTAATCACAGGAAAAAAAGTGAGACTAATGCCTAGGAGTTTGGTGATTAAGAGAGAACAGAACAGAAGACTGGATAGCTTCAAATGGTGCTGGGCAATTTTTGCCTCAGCACAGACTAATAGCGATGGAGAGTCCGTGGGGCAGAACCTGACTCATGCCGGCCAATTTCCCTAAATTAGCTGTCATCCTGTTGACTCCCACCTATCACTTCTGGCAAAGCCAGTGATGAGACAGCGTAGGAAAAACACTCAGCATTTATGTAGTAGCTAGCCAGCACACAGTCCAAACTGGAATAATAAAAGGAGCTAAAACTGAGCCTTGAAGTTGGTTTATATTTTGCAAGGGTCTATGTTTGCAGTCATCTTGGTGGTTTGCAAGAGTCACAAATGTGGCCTCCTCCACCCCAACCATTGTCTCACATCTGGCCCAACCAAGTTTGCTTACTTACAAATTTAGTGCAATATAATCTAATGAGACTCACTAAAACAAATTGCTTTTCAGACAGGTTCTTAGAGCGTGCAGGTAGGTAAATTACCAAAAAAATCACTGTTGCAGGTGGTGGTAGTTCAGGTGGTAGTGTCACCTCCCTCAGCAGAAGTCTGGTCTTACTTAAAAAGATGAATCTGCTCTCCCTTCCCTATGTACTCTCCTTTTGCTTTTTCAGGAATGAAACACCAGCACAGAGCAGCAATTACATTGCTGGTACTATAAATGAGACTGCTTTCTTAGCATTTTTTCTAGGGAATGTTCATTGACTAAAGTTATCCTAAGGACAGAAAAAGTTCACGAGCATCTTCTTACAATTAGAGATCTTCCTGAGCAGAAGGTATGGACACAATGCCAACCAGAAATAATATGCTCCTTGGGAACAGGAACACCATAGATCTAATAAAGCTCCTCAGCCTGGGAGCATATGTCACCCCATGATGCATTGCCCACTCTGGCATCATTTAGGTTTTTTCTTAAATCTTTGCTCCTGTAGCCATGTTTTACAACTAGATCTCCACTTTCAGTTTAGAAAACCTTCCCAGCCTCTCAAGTATTGCAACCCTATGGGGTCAGAAATCAATATAACAATTATATTAAATCATATTCTGAAGGAAATCTCATGATTCTGGGGAGGTCTTACTCATGATGTCTGAAATGTGCAGTGGTCACTGTTACACTAAAAAAAATATTTTTGCCCTTACTGCAGCTACTGCTCTTGGACTTTAAACAAAAACAACTCCTTGTATTTGTGGTGTTTGGCCTTTTGACTGCTTAGCTGACAAACTAAATGACCCATGTTTCCGGTTATGAGGAGCGTGCCCCCATAGCACTCCTGTGGGGCCAGTTCACGCTGCTCCACAGTCACCTATCCCCGAGTCCTGGCGTCCCCAGCTGCAGGTTCCTCTGCAGAAGCACTGGGACATGCTGGTGCCGCCTTCTCTTCTCCCAGGCAGTAAGTGCTCTGCCACCTATTAATCATCCCCATCGTTTTCCCTGTTGTGATCTGTCTCCAGCAGCAAGGACTAGAGCTCTATCTGGCAAAGAATGGAAACTACAGTGGGGTTTTCACTAGACAACTGTCAACTTATTTAAAGGCTGTGTATTAGTTAATATAATTAAGGCATTGATGCTGTAAATTAAATAGTATAGAAGACATTTTGCTGGCATAAGATCTGCACAGCATTTTCCATACGCTTGCTTATGAAGCATGAAAAATGAACAAAATGTACAAATTAGTAGTCAAGATGCTCAGAGCTGTTGAAGGGCTTTACCAGTAGTATATTATTTCTGTTCTGAGAACTTTCAGGACATTTCCATAATGGATAGTTATGAACTTTTCTTCCTTCCTTTCCTTCCCCTTTTTTTAAGTGATAGCTGCCAAATTTCATAAATCCTATAATGTTCTGCGCCGTAATTAGTTTGGAAGCCCGTAATTGTTTAAGTTTAAGCCAGCAGATAAAGGCTGCCAAACCACTTGAGCAGAAAAGTTGTATTAATGGCTTCATATTATCGCTTGCTGATTTATTTAATCTCTTTCGACCAAATTGTGATTCTCAAACAAAACCAAGAAAAAACTCGAGCAGTTGTTTTTCACTGTGAGGAGGAAATGGGCAGAATGGACACACACACACACAAACACAGAGACACAAAAGGGCTTTTGTGACAGAAAGGGTGCGTCGACAGTCTTGAAGGTCAGTCATGATTCAAAGGAAAATATGCTGTGGGAAGAGTTATATTCAGTAATGACAGCTAAAATTACACAACTTTTGGTGACAACCAAAAGGCTTCCCCTTGTGTTCCTGCACTGTCCTACCCTGGGACACCTTTCTCACTGTTAAATGAAAAATAGTACACTAGTTTTAGCTATTACAAGTACACTAATCTGCACTGTTTACCATTTTATACTGTTAACATGTCTCCCTTCATGTACAGCTTGTTCCTACACCTCGCTGGCTGGAGTAGCAGGAGTTTAGCACTGGATGTGAGAAAAGATGGGAAGTGTATTGAAAAAAGAATATGTGGCTTTGTTGGCATTATTTATAAAGGTTAGAGCAAAGGTCCTTTTAAAAAAAAATGTAGAGAAAATATTGGAGCGTTCATATGTTATTAATGGCCTATGTGTTGGTGTGCACCATTGCTATAATGCTGCCATTCAGATACTCTGTCACCCCCTCGTATAGGATACTTTTACAGTAAGCTTAAACAGAGGACAGCCCAAAACCATGACATAGGAAGCAGTCTATCTAGCTGCTATTGCTTCATCTCCAAGGAGTCAATATTGCATGCTACACGTAAATTCAGCTCAAATGCATCTATTAAGAAGTCATTTTATTAGTTTTAGAGTAAACGCACACAATTTTTACAACCAGTATTGCAGTTTGGTCTTATACCTTTTACCATAGCTCCCTGAATGAAGGTTTTTTGGTTCCAGTGCAAATTAAGTGTATGATTAAACTTAAAAAAATATGGCAGTAATCTCATTGATATTAGATTACTTTCTGTGCTTGAATTCAGCACATTCTGAAATTCCTTGATGGATCAAGGCCTCTGTGAGAAGAAAGTTATACTAAAGGTTTGACATCAATAACTCACAAGGAGATGGTGCTACCTTTATTGCAGACAGTGACAATTATAGTCTCCCTGGATTCACTTTTTGGGTGCGGTTAATGACAATCACTGAAGGGAACAGGGTCCTTGGTTTGCCACCAAAGCTAAAGGAACATTTTCTTTTTATGACAACTCATAAGGTTTTAACACTTGTTTTTATCCTGGGTCGGAGTGAAAGCAAAATCTTTCTAAAATTTTCACATGAAGAGAATTGTGTTGAAGTTGACCTTTTCAACAGGAGTTTGGATATGGGAGACTGACTCTCTTAAAATTTTAGCCATTAAAATTCTGCAAAGTATTTTGCCATTTACTGAAACAAAGATGTTCTGCCTAGCTCTTTTTCTTCCACAGCAAATTGGCTGTCTAAAATTTAGAAAAGCAGAGGCGCTGCCTGCTACATGCCATTTCTAGGATCTCCAACTTAACAACATGCATAAGCGTGGACTTTTCAATGAGATTAATTTTAATGCTTAAATGGTTTATGGATATGGTTTCCTGATTCACTACCAAAATAGCCAATTAAATTTACTGTGATTTTTAGGGTTTGTGTTTCAAACTGAAAAATTTATTGGGATTTTGAGGCTTTGTGTTTTAATTTGAACCATCACTCTGAACCTGGTGAGTAGGCAAACACTGGCAAATCTGGAAAATAAACACATTCCATGAAACAATTCTTTTCTGATGGGTATTTGTTTCAGAAAATAATATTCAGGTGTTGCATAAAAATAGCAGTAGTATATGTTAGTTACTAACCAGTAGTAACTGCTTATTATAACTATCATATATGTAAGCCTTAATAGATCTATTCAATAGAAAAAAGGAGGAAAAAATCAAAGGCACTTGCATATGTAAATGAGTTATAATTCTTGTTTGAAAATGAAATTTTAAAAAGATGTTTCTTTATGTCAGGGAAATTGATTTTTTTATTAAAACTGAAGGACAAAAGAGGTATTATTTCAGATTTCTGATGGTTTAGACTTTCTTTCAGTCACTGATTTTCCATTGAAAAATGTTTTCACAAATGCTTTTTTCTCTCCTCTACCTGTCTGACATTTATAATTAGTACACCACTGTTTTGATAAAATGTGATTTCCTCTTCTAAATTCCTAAAATGCATCTCTTCATCTCTGGAAAACACTTTGATATCAACATCTTTAGCACAATTCATTATTGTACCTCTTGATAGGTGGAAGTATGAAAGTATCTTATTTTAGTGACTCAACTTAAGATTTTTACATTGTTAAAGTCCTACCAAAGGGCTGTTTTGAAGACTTTCATAGACAGACCTTGTACCTCAGTAGAATCTTATCCTTTATAAAAATAGCTATGTAATGTTGGATTACACACATACAATCAGACAGAGCTTGGCAAACTATACCATATCGCTGAGAGGAAGCAAAGTATTAAGTACATATTACACAACATTTAATTTATTGCATGACATAGATGCAATAGAGAAGCAATTTAATTAGCTGGTATAAAAAGTGAAAAAGTGCAGATGCAATATAACAGCACATCAGGAGATTTCAATAGGCTCTGTAAATATTTTTTATAATGTCTACTCATAAAGAGATAGTAATCCGCTGAGGGTCAAGGATGGGGTCACTGCATCTTTCAGTGCATGGGAGAGAGGAATGGGCTAGAAGTGGGAGCCAAGTTCCAAATAAAATCACAGGCACTGAGCCACATACTTCTTGGACAAGAGGCTGGGAAGATGGATGAGTCCAGCCAAGATACCTGCAAAGCATTAAAAGCAAGGATAAAGGTCTGTAGATTGGACCAGGTCAGCAGCACCCAAGCACTACACATCTACAAAGGCACAGGAGCTTCTGCATGTACAGTGCACGGTGGAACTCAGGTCAGGGCTGCCATAAACACTCAGGCAAAAGAAAAGCTGTGCAACTGGTGAAGTCTTTCTTTTTGCCTTGCATTGCAAAATGACTTCTGCTTTGCTATAGCGCCAGCAGGCAGAAGATACCCAATTGCTCAGCCTGGATTCCCTACAAAAGGAATATCCTGTTAAAAATGGATACAAAACCTAGACCATCACCAAGCACCAGCTCTGATGTGAGAATGTCTGTTGATTTAATTATGATTTAACGACATGCACTGAGGTTTGTCTGCTATTTTGAGGTTCTCCATTCAAGGAAAAAATTTTCATTAGAAAGACTAAATGAATTAGGCAGCATGTGCAATCAAAACTACTCCATTTGTGATTGTGTCTAGGTGAGACTTTGCTATTTTACTTGAACAATTAAAGCTTCTCCATACGATGCTCCTCTTAGCATTGATTTTTTTAGTACTGAGCAATTTGAAGAAAACAAATTAAAGCAGAGGATTTATCAGAAAGCCTTACAAAATCCCAGAGATTATTTTTTCCTTACCAAACTCAGGTGGATCCATGTGAGGTATTCAAAAAAAGAGAGGTGGGGGAAGGAAAAAAGAGAGAGCATCATCTAAATCCTAGAAAAAAATTAATTACTAAAATCTAAAAAGCCGCAGGGGAGACATATGCCTGTAATCAAATTCTGGGAAACAAGCCCCTGCAAACTCTCGCATTTCAACTTCCAACTCACTACAATTTCATGTTCATTTTGTGATGAAGTGTGAGTCTTATAAAACAAACAAACAAACAAACAGAAATCAGTTACGAAATTTCCACTTTTCCATGCAGCTGAAAAATCCCCCCCTGAATTTGAAACAGCAAAGTAAGCTGCGTTCCAAACTATTCAAAAATGAGGTAATGGCTCTGCGATTTCATTCTTTTGGTTGGAGCAAAGAATAGAAGCTGGGAAAAGAGAGTCTCAAAAAGTGTGCTCTTTATCCCCTCCCCGTTGGCTGCCTTCTGCAGCTTTCAGCCCCAGGAATGCAAGGGATGATGTAGTGCAGCCGGTATGTACGGAAGCACTTGCAAACCCATTGTACTTAATGAGACTTGGAAACCAGTCAGGGCCAGGGCACTTCTTCTTGTGATGCTTTTCATCAAGACCACAAAGAAGGACGGTGGAGAGGCGTGAAACGTTACATAGTTTTCGTAAATATTTAGGGCAGGATTTTTAAAAACTAGCCGGCTGATTTCCAAACATCCTCAGCTCCCCAGAAGTTTTTAGACCCTGTTGCCTTCAAGGATCATCTGTTTCAGATCTCAGCCTCAGGGACAGTGCCACTGCAACACCGGACCAGCAGACAAGCAGGCAAAAAGGAGGAGATGCAGAGCAAAACTCCTTTCCATTCAGAAGGAGAGTTAGTGGACGAGTGTGCTATTTTGAAGGGTTTGGATTTTATTTGCTGTTTTACACCCAGATCTCTGTGCTTGTCAGTTCTACAAACATTTTAATATTCCTGACTTCACAGTTCTTCACAGTGTAAACTCTACACTACCAACAAAATATTTAGCCTTAGGTTACACCAAAATCCTCATATCTGGAGAGAAATGAGTCGGGGGGGGGGTTGTGTCCAGCCTTTGCAAAAGTGTGAAGTGGTCTGAGCTAAGCCCAAGGTGAAACAGGCTTAGCGCAGCTATATGAGGAGAAGTACATAAGCTGCCCACATAGTGGTCTGTCAGCATTGTCCAAGAGCATATCTCCAAGGTCCACCAAAGAGATAATTCAGCCTTCAGGTGTGCTGTGCTTCATTTACTAAAGGACACATTCACACCACTGTGTATGTGGATGTGTTTGTAAATATATGCATCTATAATTTATGAAGCCACCTATTTAAGATTCTTGTCATTTATCAAGATGCTTTTGAGACTTGATTCCTTATTTTGCAGACCAAATGTTAACATCTGATTGAATTTATTAACTCAATTAAACGAGAAGTGTTCCACATTAGAAAGCATAATGCCGGAATTAATCCCCCAAAAATGTGGTGATGCTTTAACTAATATCCTGTGACCTCTTCGTACCCTCTGACACTGTCCTGATGAGCTCAGTATAAATAATCAGATCAGAGGTTTCCCAGGGACCTCTCTCTAGAGGATATCAGATGTCTTCTCAGAGGGGATGCGCTCACCCCTGTCCTGGCCAGGGGAACTGCAGAATGCACTCCCTGCCTTCTCCCAGCTCCCCCTTCCCTCCCTTCCTCCCTCCCTCACAGTCATTCCTTAGCAGAAGAAGGCACCAAACCTAGCCGTGGTGACCTTCAGAAAAGTACTCTTTGCTGACTTTGATCCCAGGTAGAAGAAGGATGTCGACACTGAAAGACCATTTGAGCAGAATGGTAGATGGCCACAATAAGAACGAGTATCTGGGGACAGAAATCCATCCACACACCCACAATCTAAAAATACCTTTTTGATGTTAGGGACCGTCTGGGGGAAAAAAAAATAATTTGATAACTTCTAGCAATCAAGACAAGTGGCTATTCCTTTGTCAAGACTTGCCAGATGTAGTCCAACTTCGCACCAGCCAAAGCAATGGAACTGAGCCTAGCCCGTACGTGGACAGACTGCCACAGAATCCAATCAAGGCAGTACAACCCATCACTGACATCTCACCACCACGCTGCCTGCTCTGCCCCTCACCTAGCAACTGGAAGTCAGTTAGAAGTGGGATCTTTGTCACCAAGCTGATCAAATCCACTCCCAGCCCAAGCTCTCCTTGTAAGTAGGCTGTTCCAACTCCAAAATAACAGGAAGCAAACTCATTAAAGGCAATGCATGCAACAGATTTTCTCATAACCACTGCAATTTGCAGTCTGGTAAAACACCAGAGGCAGTTTTTGCTGTGCGAGAAGAAAGAATCATTAGCCTATTCTCAGACTAGCACAAATTTCTTGAATATTCGCATTGGGCAGTGCTAAAGGTCTGGACACCGTGCCAGTATAACAACAAACTGTTCCCCCCCATCAGTCTTTGAATGATGTATGGAAATGTTCATAGATTCTGCCAAAAATAGGAGAGCAGAGAATTTGAGGGATCTTTCCTCTGTGCCTAGAACAGCAGATGGAACATGCAGACTCACCTTGACTTTAACCATAACATAACCTTAACCGAGATAAAGAAGGCAGCTATAAAGGCTACAGAGAACGGAGCACATCTATAACAGAGCTCCACAAGTGTCCCAGGTAATCTAATCTTACACATCCTAATTCCAATTTTGCATGATGAACCGCAGGAATTCCTCTGGCCAGGAACTGAAAGACCGTTGGTGGAAAGAGGCGTCCCCGCTATCCTTAGGACAGACCAAGTCTCAGCTTCCTGGCTATTCAGGCATCATGTTGGTTCCTTGATGGCTGGACTGGCCACAGCTGCCAGGCACATGTAATTCAACAAGGACAACACACTCCTCAGCCCAAACATGAAAACTACCCTGAAAAGAATGATAAAATAGAGACATGCTATAGGAAAGGTTTCTTTATATAATTTTAAGCACTCACGGAGGCCTGGCTGTATTCTCATTTCTTACCCCATTCTTTTATTCCCTAGACATCTGCTACTAGCTACTATTGGAGCCAAAATATTGAATTAAAATGATCATTGTTTCATTCTTAAATTCTTATGGAATATGCCACCCCAAAACAGTATTCTTTAACTTATAATTTGAAATTATTGTTAGCACCAGCTTTGCAATTTCTCAAAGAAAGAATTTCCATATCTTGTTGATGCCTTGCTCCACTCAAGATGAAAGTGAAAATTTCATATTCCACTGCACATTCTAACAGTAATGATAGTTAGAACACTATACATATACTCTTGCACATAGTGTATATACATACATGGTATATATATACTATATACATAAATCAGTATTCTTACAATAAGTTCCATATTTTATCTCACATAATCCCCCTGCATGACAGAGCTTTTTATGAGTCCTGAAAGACTACCCTCTCCCCATGCACTCAGCCACAAGTCTATGCACTATTGTCCTTTAATATTAAAAAAAAAAAAAAAACCATAAAAAAGAATTTATAACTAATTATTTCCCAAAGCCTTCTATGGGGTCTTCCCCACTGTCAGTGTGGCTGACTCTGAGACGTTTAAGAGGGAGCTGGTCCTATTGCAGTATGAGTCCCAAATACAGCTGATGTGTTAACTGACCTGGTCATGAGAAACATGCAAGCAGCTCCCATCAGCTTTTTGTGTGTATGTCCCTGGGTAGTTTAGGCCTAGCATGTAGGATAGCACTTAACCCTATTAGACTATGTTTGCATGATAGATAGTTATGATGCTTAAAGTGTCTTTCCATTGTCATGTCTATGTTCTGACTAGAGCCTTTGACGGAACCATCTCTTTTGTTGAAGAATGCTCTCAAAACTGCAGAAATGAAATAAATCCTTCTGATACAATCCACTAAATCTCTCATCTTGCTTTCTTATTAAGCCTTCTTTTTTCTAGTTGCCAGCAGTGACTAAAAGTCTCATTGAGTTTTTACCTTTCCCCTGTTTTCTTTGAGAACTATCTACTGGCTTTCAGCCCCAGTGAAAAGAAACTCCCATTTAACAAATGCACCATATTCTATAGTCCAATCAATACCAACCCTCTTTACTGATCATTTGGCTTAATTCAGAAGAAAAGATGTCATGCTTCACATAAATCACTTTTTTTACTCAAAAGAGTCCCTTATTGAATAAACTGTAGTGTCATTTCAGTCAACAAAAATAGAGGACAAAGATCCTAGGCACCCCTTGGTAGTTTGCATTATTTATCCTCCTGTAAAGTGATGTGATTCTGATGCAAATGAAATACAATTTTAACTTACATTTTCTCTTCTAATAGAAAATTACTACAGAAGGCTAGAAACGTCCCTATTTATGTAAGTGGACTTTCAATTACTGTAATCCCACAAGCACTGTACATGTGTGTATATGCCCGTGTTCATTCACAGTTCTAGCAAAATTGAACCTATTAGGCGATGCTTCACTTTGTTCTTGTTGGCACTGCCGTTCAGGTGCTTTGATTAAACAAGCAGATCGAGTCCTTCTACAATGACAATTCAAAACTCTTCACTCTCAGCTTTTAGTTTGGATCCAGGCTGGAAATATGACACATTGCAAAATCACACTGAGCCAGATTTACGGCATAATCTAATAGATGATTCACCAATACTTTTGCTCGCGCCAGACGGCGACAACAGACCTTAAATCACCAATCAGTGTCAGGTTTGTAACTGTATGGTCTATCTTAAAAAATAACAGAAACAAAACAAAAAGTCTCTAACAGGACATTTTTTTCAGTTGTGACTATACAGAAGTACCATGATACTGACCTAACATGGAAATCTTCACTTCCATATTTATGTAAATTACCTACTGTAGCTTCAGGAGTGTAAACATATGAAGTTTCCATGCTCCCAAATGCGGTTTGAAATATGAACAAAAGGGATAAAATCCTATCATACCTCATTTTTAGGGATCAGAGAAAAAGGTATGTTTTGCATGACGACTATAACTGCTAAGTTGTAAGCTGCATAAGCATTCAGGGCACTCAGTGCATCTCATTTTAAGCAACTGTGTGTTTGAGTTTGCCAATAATATGTTCTGAATTCTTCTACAGATACTGGAAGCGTGTGTGTGCGTGTGCGTGTGTGTGTGCTGTCATAACCCATCTGCCCAAGCATGGACTGTCTTGAAAGATTAAGTGCACCTATTTTGAACTGGAAGCTGCATGCCATAATTTTTAGCTAACCCGTTTCCTTCTTAGTGAACACAGAAATAAAAATATATTGTGCACACTTCATTGCTAGAACCTTTGACCTCAGCTGCCTGTCTAGCTGAGACTGTGATGAATGCTTTGTGTCTCTTCATTTTTAATTGCTCATAAATTGTTATCCCATGAAACACAAAACTAGCCTTGTCCTCATTTTAGTAGGGGTTGGAGGTCAGCCTAACAGTAATACAATTAAGGAGTGTCTTTGTGTGGGGGTGTGGGAGTGAGGAGGGCAGGAGGGTTACAGAAGGTTGTGGTAGTGAAAGATGTATTCCTTTCCAAGGAAATACAAAGCAAATTCCACACTTTCAAACAAAAGTCTTTAATGTTTGACAGTGTTGAGAAAAGCTCCTGGGAGGACATTTAGAAGGGCAATAAAGTAGACACGATTTTCCATATCTGTATAATCTCTCTTAAACATATATGTACGCATGGTTGTGTATGATAGCACCGATCTTCTCTCTGCAATGGCAGACTTAATCTTATGGGTCAAATTTTACCCAGGCATGCATGTTCTGACTTGCTGATTTCAGAAGAAATGATAGCCTACCTTTGACTCCTCTATAAAATAATCTAAACCAAATCTGTGAAGATAGCACTGCAGAGTTACTTTCCTCTGGTTAATCTTTGCTCAGTTGTCACACATTTCCTTCCTGTTCTTGAAAAGCTGGACTCCTCTTAATTCAAATACTATACAGTATGCCAAGACACAATGATATCTTTCACCTTCAAAATGTTTGGTAATAAATAACAAAAAAATATTAGCTCAGTGACATCAGCGAGCTTAGCGTGCCCAGATATAAACCTCTTTTGATTTTGGTTGAATAAATACGCAAATAAAGCAAGCTTGCTGAATTTGCTTTTACCTCGCACCATACATAATTCTGTTTAACAAAAATGTTATTGGACTTTCAGTAATTGAGCACATCTTCAGATTCCTACAGACCAAACCATTCTGGTAATAGTGGGTTCTTGTTGGGGTTAATTTAGGCAATTTGTTCCAAAACCTGTAACAATTCTTGTTCCCTGCGTTAGCTTTAAGAAGACGCGGTATCTGCAGCAAAGCCACCAAGTTCTCAAAAACCTGACTGTCAGGGAGCTTGGAAACAGTCTTCTCCAGCCCATTGCATAAGCTAATTTTAACAGCTGTTTAAAAAATACTGATAGCTATAAGGAAAAATAGCATTTAGCACCTGCTGTTGAATTATTCCTGGAAGACAGACAATTCCACCACTTAGTCATAGTACAATGCATGCTATCAGCTCATACAGATTCCAGTGGTCCAGACAGCAGAAAGGAAAGTTTTAGTCCCAGTACATGACACACTGCTGAATTCAGCAGCCCAAGAACCTGTACCTTCTCACCTGCACCCTCACCAGTGACATGTTACCACACTTTCACAAAAAGTTTCATCAGATACTGCATAGAAAGAGATGCAACAAGTTACTAAGGGAGGCTACCAGGGTCCCAAGACACAAATTTGGACTGGATTTCCAGAGTACTCAGAAGTTTTCCTTCAGATCTATGTCTGGTTTATTTTTTTCTAAACTGGAATGTATTATCTGTCAATTACTAACATTTTACCATTTTACTTCATAGAATATTAGTTACTTTCCCATGAACACTAATGAAGTACTGCCAGGAAAGAGAACAGAAACTACTGCAGAATATTGTTCTTCCTCTAATGAAGGATTCCTGCTTGCTTTAGCTGTGCTAGTAGTTGAAATTGCATATGTTTGCTAATGGTCCCACTAAGATTAAATTATATTTCAGGGCTTCTGTAAAATGAATTCTTACCTTATCTTTAGCAGATAAAAAGCATATTAGCATTTTCAGGATTTGGGGTGGTAAAAAATTTATTTCTCTGATGTACAGCCTTTATCAAATTATACTGAAATGTTTATCATGACTTCTGCAAGATTTACTGTTTTACGTAAAAAATCCACTCCTTAAGACTGGTGATTCTATGGGATTTCTAGCTTCCTTGCTCAAAAAGTAAAGGCCTGATACCATCCCTCTGTACCCAATCTAAGTTGTGATTTAAGAACCAAAGTTCCACCTAAATCACAGATAACAATCTGGACTGCCTACACCCCAGCATTACTCAAAGTCTTCAGTGCTAAAAGCCGGTGTGTTCTTCCACAGTCTGTGGAAAGCTCCCGAGCTGTCTATAGTTAGAGTCACATGTACTCAGAAACACTCTCTTCTTGCAGGGTGGGAACCTACTTCTAAGAAGGAGGAAATTTAGATCTAGACATTGAGTCACCTACATTCTCCCTGCTGGAACTGGAAAGTTTACTTGTGGTTTAACATACAAGCTGCTCCTGGGTCTCTCTTCTTTATAATCTAGTAGTTGAAACATCCAAAGAAGAAAAAGCTGAGTGCTAGATCCTCTCGCCTCAAGGGGTATGAACCTAAAGTCCATAAAAATGTCTCAAACATCAGGCCAGGGCTATGCTTGGTGTACGCCTCTCTTCCTGCAAGCGAGACAAATACAAAGAAGCCTGAGAAGCCTCCAGGTTAGGACTTCTGCTGAGGAAAGGTAGTCCTGGGAGTGTCAGTGTTGACACGATGATGGTGTAATGTTAAACCTATACTCATTTCAAGGGCCAAAGTCTGGAACTCTAGCTATGCACCATCCCGGGTAGAAGTCAGGATCCTACTTTCCTTCTTTCTCTCCAACTCCCTAAGGGTCTCACTTCAACTGTTGGGGTCTTTTCTGCCTCCTGCTTGAAATCCCCACATCTAGCACATGGACATTTGGCCCCTCTCACCTCCTGAGCAAGTCACATCTGTGCATTGCTGCCAGTGCCTCCATTGCTCATAGGGGGACCTTGCTCCATGAGATACTACCTGCATGAGAGGCTGGACAGCTTGCGTCTCAAACTGACGGAGGCACTGTGTTGGTTTCCTCCAGATTCAGTGGAGCTGCCAAGACTGATCTCTCAGGATCTTCAGAAATGTCCACCCCTCCTCGTTCTTTATGTGTGCAACATAGGTAGTTTCAGAAGATCACTAAAGACTTCCTATCTAAAACTTAGGTGTGCCTTTGTCCCAGCTGTTTTGGTCAGACAAAAGCTGAAGCTCAACTTGCAAACTCTGGTATGCCTTAACATTTACACAACCCTTCAACAGACTTAATTGGAAAAAGGCTAGTATTAGCCACATAAAAAAATCAGGGTGTATGTTTCTGATATTTTCTCAGTTAAAATTTATCACAGCCCAAATGACAAATCATAGTGTTCTTGTTGAATCACAGCATTTCATCATAGCATTCTCCCTGAAAATGGCAGACCGATTACTCTTTTCTTAATAAAGTCTACTATTCCATTCTACTAATGGAGAAGGTTTCTTTCAACATTGTGTAC
The DNA here is from genome assembly GCF_000690835.1 of Fulmarus glacialis. Lineage (NCBI taxonomy): Eukaryota > Metazoa > Chordata > Aves > Procellariiformes > Procellariidae > Fulmarus > Fulmarus glacialis. The sequence continues at coordinate 13,065 of NW_009203242.1, read as the reverse complement.
AAAATCTCTCTTAAGACTCAGTAGGGTCAGACCAGGTGGGTGTTGCTGCCAACATCTAGCCAGCCGCTTTTGCAGGAATTTCCAGCAATGGGCAATCTGAGTAATAAGAATTTGATGGGTTCTCCCTCCTAATTTTTCTTATAAAATGGTGATTTTGAATAAGTTTGGTAGTAAAGATACTGTTTCCATAACTTGTCATGTGTTCAGTTCCATTAAAGTTCAGAAAGGTGTCTGAATCCTTGCTAAGTTTGTATTGGATAATGAAAGGCTATACGGTGTTTTGAGGCAGACTGTGAGAAGTGACCCGGACTTAAAACCAGATTGAAAGATAGCTCTCTCCTGAAGAAGATGTGGTCTGTGGCTGGTTTTCCAGATGCTACTGGTAAAGTGACTGTCACTTCTTTCCTCCTGTGAGTCCCTTACGAGGGGAGGGCATCATCAGGCCCAGCAGCAAAGGCCAGCATGGTGGGATGACTGCTGATGGCAAACCTCCATCAAACGTGTTAGAGAGAAGGAGGGCTAAAGTCTGGCTCTCTCTCAGGTAGAACAGATCACAGACGAAAGAAGGCCAGTCCTGGATGAGTTGTTGAAAGATAGTTCCCAGATGTGTTACTTAATAAAGCAGTGGCTTGTCCAAACTATATTCCTGATGTGTCTATTCCTTTGATGCTAGGGACATCCAACACTTTTTTTGCAAAATACCACTTCTTAGAGAAAATAGGTGTCACTTTAAGTGAGCCTAGAATTGCACATTGTAACTAACTTCCTTTTTAAATGTTTGAGTCTCTCATTTGGAGAAAGCTATGCCTGAGAAATAGTGCATCATGCTCTTTTAAAACCATTTAGTATTCATTCTGTACTACAAACGTCTTGAGTTTATGAGCTATTTTTCTGTAGGGCCATGGACTTTAAACTCAGTGTGTTTCTCAAAGCAAAGGAGACAATGAATTTGAGACTTCAAGTAGCCAGTGTTAGGGCAAAGCTAACGATTCTGCAAATCACTTCTCCAGCATGTGGCAACTTCTGAAGAGAACCATCCTGGGCTATAGCTGTCCCCTTTGAGTGGCAAAATAACTCTTACACAGCAGGGAACTCATAATGGAGGGTGTTTGGAAAGCAGGCAATGTTTGGTGAGATGCCCATTTTACAGTCCTAGTGTCAGAGGGCAAAGACTAGTCAGGCTTTCCACGGCACCTGGCTCTGCTTCGTGACAGAGCACATTGCCACCTTGTACCTTCTTCCCAGTCTCACAACGAGAACTAGGAGAGCAGTGAAAGCTGTTAAATGTAGTTCATAATGCAGCCATATCTTTGGCCTTAGCTCCAGCAAGCCCAGGTGGGAAATAAGGGTCATTCAGAAACAAAGCACTTCCCACAAACTAGAGAGAGACGTAAAACGTACTTACCTGCTCATAATTTTCTTTCTCTGAAGTGGATACTGGGTCCTCTGTGACCCATTAGAGCTGGATTATTCTTCCGCTCTAAACAAAGAAGTTATCTGATTTTTTTTTGCTAGCTTCTCAAACTGGTGCCAACTGCCCAAAATGGGAAGACAAACTACAAATCCTGATGAATAAACATTCTGCAAGATTAGCCATCTCCAAGCAGGAGATGTTCACTTTTATCTATTTAATTTATCAAACAAAAAATGGAAATGAAGATGGTAAAGGAAGATATTAAAATGAAGGAATCGCAAGATTTCTCCCTTAGCTCTGCTTTCTGAGGGACAAAAGGACGATTAGAGACACGATGCAAATGAGACAGTGTCTGGGTGGGGTCTCTCCACAGCCACTTTAGAAAAAGGAAAATTCCAAGCAGGTAAATACATTTTAGCTTGCTCCCTCGTGGGTGTCTGGTGCTCAGTGATGCATCACAGGTGGGACATATCAAATAGTAAAACAAATCTCCACAAGCATAAGAGACATTTAAGATATCAGGAAAATTGAACCCAGAGGAAAGAAAACCTTTATCTGAGGGTGGCTGTATGTTTTATTGTGTTGGGTTTTTTTTCTTTACTGTCTTCCCACAGCATAGGAAGAAAGCTTTTTTTAAAAATGAACAAACAAGTCCTCTAAATACTGAAGAATTTTGTGCCTACAGGTCATGGTTGGTTTAAACAGTACATATGGGAAAGCATAAAAGAACAGGTATACACACGAGAAGAGGAGCACTGACCTGATGTAGCCTTTTCCTTGGCAGCTGCTCAGAAGAATGCTAGTCTTAAATAAACAACTGATGGACTAGCAAATTTTTGAATTTATACATCAGGAAATAGCAGATGTGGCTGTTTGCCACCTCTTCTTAAAGTTGCCCACATAATCCTAAAATTATATCTCATGTTCTTCAATGATTAATTTTTGCATAAACAGAATTTTTAAGTTCCAACCACATCTCAAGTGCTAATGTGTATAAATGACTGATCTTCTGGAAAGAGTCAGAGCACGGGAACGGAAAGTATTTGGTTCAGATGACAACTTAAGCATGCTAATACAAACTGAGAATCAGTCAGAGAAGATGCACACTATTATTGGAGGTGTAGAGTGGCCTCACACGTGTTAGCTCTCCTAAAAGGCAGTAAATAAAGCAATAATTCATTGTAAGTGATAAAAAGGGATCGGAATAATAGAAAGTTTTATCAACATGTTTACAAACAAGTTGTTCTGTGCAGTCTAAAGCAGCTTGGTTTCCAACGGAGCCTTGCTCTCTGTCACCATCCCTCTAATATCTTCCCCTGCAAAGAGTCCTGTTTCTGCACACATCCATTCTGACAATACCATAGGGCAAGGGAGAGCCTACGCTGGGACCGGTTTGGACCTAGCTGAATATCAACTGGCCAGCTACACAATTGTGCTAACACACACAGCCTGCCTTTCCTTCAGAAAGTGTCAAATGTGGGTCTCTCATCCAGCTACCACTTTCTGTAAAACTCGTGAGAATTTGATTATTCTTGTCTCCTCTTCTTAAACTGACTTCTTCTTTAACAATTTTAACAAATTTAACTGAAAATAGACCACAGATTCAAGATACATTTGGAGAAAATCACAAGACAATCAGATGAATAAACTAAATGCATGAAGTTTAATAAATCAGGGAAAAAAATGCTACTTAGTGTTGAATCATAGACAAAAAATTTTTGAGAACTGGTAAAGATGAGGGGTCACACAGAAAAAGACTGTAATAGACTAATTTTGCTGCAAAATCCATATCAATAACACTTGGATACCAGGACTAAGATCCAACTGAGTCTCTACTTAACAGGCAGCTCTATTACATACTTAACCATGAGATAAAAACCATGGGATAAAAACCATTGTTGTCCTTTTTAAGGCACCATTAACAGGATTTTCAGAACTCCGTGAAACACCATGAAACACATGTATCACTTCCTGATGCGTGATGTCCCTCAGCTGTCCTGCATATTCATGCTGCAGAAGGCAGAAACCTCTCTTATTTTCAAACAAAGATAAAATGACCAGGAAGTCTGAGAAAATCCAGAAAGAAACACATCCGTTGGTTCAGGACCATTAAATATTCTGAGTGACTATAAAACAACATCTGAAAGATCAGTAGTTACTTTGACTGCGTGCTCAGGAAACCAGTTGACAATTCTCTGCGGAATTCACTTCACCTGGTCACAGGCACCTACAGAGTATATGGCTGTTCTCAGAGCTGAGTCCATAGTCCATGGGGAGGGGAACAAAAACTTCCAGAGAATAAGTCATTCCACCCCTAACACTTCCTCTAGCATTGGATTCATTATCCAGAGGTGTTTAGCCATCTTCATTGGCTGCACAGGGATCTTAGATGCCAATCTGCACTAGATCCTAAGCTCCTGATGCTTATAGTTTAGCAAAATGAGCTCTAACATTAACTGATAACTTGTAATTCTACTCAAATGCAGGTAATTGTATTCACCAGATTTATCTTTTGAGCTCATAAGAGTAGAAACTACCCTGAGGCCTGAGAAAGAATTCAGCAATCAGTATTTATTTACTAAAATTCACCATTCCAAAAGCAATTTTCCTTTTTTTCATACCGGATTTTCACTGAAAACTTTCACTTCCAGCTTGTGTTATGAATGGCAACCAAATTCAGAAGCAAAATATCGGCATAGATAACACTACCCTCTTCAGTGCTCGAAAGCTGAAGAATTTTTTAGCTTTTGATGTTGTTTACGAAGTTACCTTCAATGGTTGGAGTCTTTTTATTTAAATTCCTCTGACAATTCTCTAGGGGTCATGTTGGTCCAAACACAGAGGTGTGCTTCCACCATTTCAACATCTGTTTACTTGATATAAGGGCAAATAGTCAAGGGCTTCCCAAGGAGAACAACAGACAAACAAAAACACAGGTTGGAAAACGCCTTCTTGGGACTAGAAATGGTTGCAGTGTTTGGCGGAGTGGTCAGGTACTTGGGCTCTCTACAAATAGCTGGCAAAATTGCAGAATACCAGCAGGTGAAAGATCTGGTCAGCACGTACAGAGATCACGTCTATGATGAGCCATCAGCGAATTATCTTGCTGTCTGCTGGGCACTGGTGCGAAGCCAAAAGAGCTTTGATAAAAACTAGAAATAGGCCCACAACATTGCAAAGTGCCCAAGGAGCTTCTAGCAAAGCCAGCAAGTTGGCATGGAGCACTTTCATTGTAGTTTTGAGATGAAGTGTCTGTCTAGGTAAAAGGCTTGTGCACTGCCAGAATGGGAAAAACTTCTTTTTTCCCATCGAGAAGACTAAATATACACTGTGTGTGCGGATGAATTTACTTGTACTCAGGAAAATGGTTGCTTGTGGCGACATGCAGCTGCAGCAGTGCCCTTCACTGCCCCATGGAGAGAGGGGAGAGGAGGGAGGAGAGGAGGGGGAGAGAGGAGAGGAGAGGAGAGGGCCAGAAGGGTAGGTGGGAAGGCTCAGTTCTTAGCACCTGA